>NC_141020.1:11253954-11491454 GCF_052327205.1 Somniosus microcephalus | reverse complement strand
ACTTCGAGTCTCGGAATAATTGAGGCACATCAATTTATTAACTTAATTTTCAACACTATGGATCAACTCCTGAAACCCGAACGTTTGGATTTGGATCAACATGCTCCGGACGCATCAGCACGCTTCGGACACTGGTTTGACTGTATGGAATTCTTCCTGGACAATTCCGCAGCCGTCAAAGACGCTACGGACGCTGCGAAGATGAGACTCGGAATGCTACGGAATTGGGTAAGCCACCGGGTTTACCCCCTCATCCAAGACGCCGATACGTACCTGGCCGCCTGCAACATCTTAAAGGCGCATTACCAGCAGCCTACGAATGAGGTGTATGCTAGGCATCTACTCGCTACTCGCGCACAGCGACCTGGGGAATCGGTGGAGGAGTTCCTAAGCATCCTGAAAAAGCTTGGCAAGGACTGTAAGTGCCGAGATGTAAAAGCCGCAGTGTACACCGACGAGCTTGTTCGCGATGCCTTTATCACAGGCCTCAGCTCCACTCACATCCGGCAAAGACTGCTGGAAAAAACGGAGTTGGACCTGAAACAGGCTGCGGACACCGCGCGGTCCCTGGAGATGGCCCAGAGAAACTTGGACGCCTACTCTTCAGCCCGCGCCGCCCACGCCGCCATGTGTGCGCCGCCATCTTGGAAGGCATCTTCCCCGCCCGGCAGCCCGACACCGGCGGGGCCCAGCTCTCCCCCCAGAAGCCCTACGACAGCCGCGACGCGTCAAGGACCCAACTGCTACTTCTGCGGGCAGCCAAAGCACACCAGAAACCTGTGCCCGGCGAAAGGCACCACCTGCTTTAAGTGCGGTAAGAAGGGGCACTTCGGGAAGGTGTGCAGAGGGAACCCCGCCGGAAAACCAACCGCCGGAAAACCCGCCACCGCCGCGTGTGCGCCGTGGGAGCGGCCATCTTGGACGCCATCTTGCCCGACCTCGTGGGGTCCGCCATCTTATGAGCAGACAGCGTGGACGCCATCTTGTCTCGATCAGGGCCCTACAGTGGCATCGGTCACAGTGGATCAGACCAGGCCGCATCCGCTATCCAAATCAATGGTGGACATCGAGGTAAACGGGTGCCGGGTTAAATGCTTAATTGACAGTGGAAGCACGGAGAGTTTTATCCACCCTGAACTGGCACAACAACTCTCCCTAAAGGTGGTCCCTGCTCAGGGTACTATCTCTATGGCCGATAAAACCCAGACATCGACCATTCTGGGTTACTGCACGGTACAATTGTGCGTTAACGGAACTGTGTATGATAATTTTAAAGTATTAATCATGAAGAATCTATGTGCGAGCGTGATCTTGGGTTTGGATTTCCAGTGCAACCACCAAAGCATCACGCTCAAGTACGGTGGGTCCCAGCCGCCCCTCACAGTGTGCGGTCTGGCTACCCTGAAGGTAAAGCCGCCTTCGCTATTCGCGAACCTTACCCCTAACTGCCGGCCAATAGCGACCAAAAGCAGGAGGTACAGCTGGGAGGACAGGCGGTTTATCGCGACCGAGGTAGACAGGCTCCTGAAAGAGCGCATTATTGAACACAGCAACAGCCCGTGGCGCGCCCAAGTGGTAGTGGTAAGGGGTAGCGAGAAGAAACGGATGGTGATCGACTATAGTCAAACGATCAACAGGTACACCCTACTAGACGCCTACCCGCTACCCCGCATATCAGAAATGGTGAACCAAATCGCCCAATACCGGGTGTTCTCCACCATCGACCTCAAGTCAGCGTACCACCAGCTCCCTATCAGACCAGAGGACCGCCCGTACACCGCCTTCGAGGCGAACGGACGCCTCTACCAATTCCTCAGAGTCCCCTTTGGGGTGACGAACGGGGTCTCGGTCTTTCAGAGGGAGATGGATCGCATGGTCGATGACCACCACTTGCAGGCAACCTTCCCCTATCTCGACAACGTCACCATCTGCGGTCACAACCAGCAGGATCACGACTCGAACCTCAAGAGGTTCCTGAAAACCGCACAAAAACTCAACCTCACCTATAACGAGGACAAGTGCGTTTTCAACACCACGCGCCTCTGCATACTGGGCAGCGTGGTGGAGAATGGGGAAATCGGACCAGACCCCGACCGATTGCGCCCCCTACGGGAGCTGCCCCTGCCCAACACTCCCAAAGCCCTGAAAAGGTGCCTGGGGTTATTTTCTTACTATTCCCAATGGGTCCCCAACTACTCCGACAAAGCCCGCCCCCTCTTGAAAGCATCCTCTTTTCCGCTCTCTGCTGAGGCCCACGCCGCCTTCAAAAGCATTAAGCAGGATATTGAGCGGGCCACGCTACAGGCAGTGGACGAGAACACTCCATTTCAAGTGGAAAGTGATGCGTCCGACTTCGCCTTGGCAGCCACCCTCAACCAGGCGGGGCGGCCCGTAGCTTTCTTCTCGAGGACCCTCCAAGGCCCCGATATCAGACACTCCTCCGTGGAAAAGGAGGCCCAAGCCATCGTGGAGGCAGTGCGCCACTGGCGCCACTACCTAGCCGGCAAACGCTTCACCCTACTTACCGACCAGCGATCGGTAGCGTTTATGTTCAACAATAAACAGAGGGGGAAGATTAAAAATGATAAGATTCTTAGGTGGCGGATCGAGCTCTCCACTTTCGAGTACGACATCATTTACCGGCCAGGGGCCCTTAACGAATCCCCTGACGCCCTCTCACGAGGGATGTGTGCCAGCGCCACCGAGGATCGGCTACAGACCCTCCACAACGACCTCTGCCACCCAGGGGTCACGCGGCTGTTCCACTTCATAAAGTCCCGTAACTTACCCTACTCGATTGAGGAAGTTCGGTCTCTGACCAGGAACTGCCGCACTTGCGCTGAGTGCAAGCCTCGGTTCTACCGCCCAGATAGAGCCCACTTAATCAAAGCTACACGGCCCTTCGAGCGGCTCAGCTTAGATTTCAAGGGCCCCCTCCTGTCCGTCGACCGCAATGTTTACTTCCTGAACATTGTGGACGAATACTCCCGTTTCCCATTCGCCTTCCCCTGCCCAGACATGACCAGCGCCACGGTCATTAAATGCCTCAACAGCCTGTTCTGCCTGTTCGGTATGCCGAGCTATATCTACACGGATAGGGGGGCGTCCTTCATGAGTGAAGAGCTACGCCAGTACATGCTGTCCAAGGGGATCGCCACGAGCCGTACCACCAGCTACAACCCCCGGGGTAACGGCCAGGTGGAGCGAGAGAACGGGACAGTGTGGAAAGCAGTCACTCTAGCTCTAAGGACCAAGGGCCTCCCTATCTCCCGCTGGCAGGAAGTCCTCTCGGATGTGCTCCATTCGATACGGTCGCTATTGTGTACGGCCACTAATGCCACGCCTCATGAACGAATGTTTGTCTTTCCTCGGAAATCCACCTCAGGCGTATCCATGCCATCATGGCTCTCCACCCCAGGTCCGGTACTCGTGCGAAGGCATGTGAGGGGCCACAAGATGGACCCTCTCGTGGAGCCAGTACACCTACTCCACGCCAACCCCCAATACGCATATGTCCGGCACGCCGACGGAAGGGAGGACACCGTGTCCATAAAAGACGTCGCCCCAGCCGGCATCGACAACAACCACGGCAATAGCAGCGACGACGATCACAGCAACCCTTACCCACCCACTACTCTTTCATCACCCCCGGAAGAACATTGACCAACGGCACCCCCACCAACTACCCCTTCAACAACCCCGGCGGCACCCCCAGCAGAGACCCAGGAGGCTACCGGGGACACCCAGCCGACACCCGCGGCACCACAACAGCCACGTCGGTCGCAGAGGACTATCAAACCCCCGAACAGACTAAATCTATAGAAGGGGTGAATGTGATGAAATATATTCCATTCATCACTGCCTGTTTTCTGTGTCTTGTAACTGCCTGCTTTCTGTGTCTTTTCCCTTCCCCCAGTCCTCATGTATTATGTATTGGAATGTGCTGGAATTGGTTGTGTGCAGGGCTCCGCCCATACCTGGCTCCTTTGTAATCTAAGTCAGTCGGGCAGCAGCCTCCTGAAGGAAGACATCTCTCTAGTTTACGTGTTATGTTCTAAGTTAATAAAAGCCTTACTTTTGTTCTGCTAACTTCGAGTCTCGGAATAATTGAGGCACATCAATTATGTGCCAAATATAATGCAGCATAACTAATATGTTGCTTATAGTTATTGAGCGGCACACTATGTTACAGCTTGCCATAAACAGAGGGACAACCAGTAAACCTAAAAAAAGAGTATATACAAATTATACGAATGTATATTTATACACTCAGGGATATATCTGTTTATACACTGTATGAATAGATCTGCGTTTATGTGTTCAACCATAAATGTATTTCGATGCTTTGGCAACACAAGATGTACCTTATCATGCCAATAAAGCAATTTGAATTGAATTGAATTGAATTGAATGGACAATGGAATAAAATAAGACGTGCACTTTCAATTATTTGGTACATTTTTTCCTACCAGTTTTCCCCTGAAAGAAAGGATTTACATTTCTATAGCGCCTTTCACAACCTCAGGACATCACAAAGTGCTTGCCAGCCAATGAAATACTTTTTTGAAGTGTAGTCCCTGCTGTAATGTGGAAAGGGGGAGAAGGGGAGAGGGGGAGAGCAGGAGGAAAGGGGAGAAAAGAGGGGGAGGAGAGGGGAGGGAAGAGGAAGGGAAGGGGAGGAGAGGGGGAGAAGGAGAGGGAAGGGGAGAAAAGGGATAGGAGAGGGGTGTTAAGTCTGTGTGTTATATTGCGAATTACTACACAGACCACAAGAGTAAACTTTAACAGGACTTTACTAGTTGAAGGTCAGGGCGGAACTGCCCAATAAATCATTACACAGCACTTATATACCAGTGTGGTCACCACCGGTATTACAGTATACAGCAGCCAAGATAAAGTAGTGCAACCCTTAAAATAGTTCTCTTAAAGGTGGAACGTTACATACACTACAATCCTCCCTTTTTAGGTTAACAGTATATATTCCCATTAAACTTAACATCATAACATATATACACAACTTCATGTAAAAACAGTTCACAGATTCAGTCTCTCTGGAGGCTTCCTGACTCGGTCCGGATAATGCCTCGGTGGTGTAGTAGTTTTCGGTGGTGTAGTAGGTTCTTCTGGCAAGGTCGATTCGGCTTGAATGCCAGTGTCAGGTTCATCTGATTCCAGTATTACTGGATCGGAGGTAGATACTATGGGTATCTCTGCTTCATCATTAGGCGTATAGAGTTGTGGAGTAGGTTGGCCCTTTTCAGATGACTCTATGATCTGGTCAACATGGCGCCTTATTATGCTGTCACCAATGTCCACGGTATACATCAGCGGTCCTAGTCGTTTGCAAATAGTTCCAGGCTGCCATTTCTCGGTACGGTAGTCCCGGGCCAAAACTGGTTGACCTATCTGGAAGGTTCTAGTTGGCCTTTCATTCATGCCTTGAAATTGCCGGTTCTCTACGTCCCTACTGATGTTTGGCTTGATCAAATCCAGCCGGCATCTTAGTCTTCTATTGAAAAACATCATGGCGGGAGTTTGGTTTGTGACCACATGTGTTGCATTCCGGTACGCCAACAAGAAGTTATCTACCTTATGTTGTAGATTTATTTCTTCATTACCCATGGCCTTTATGGCCTTCTTGAAGGTCTGGACAAACCTTTCAGCTAATCCATTGGTGGCGGGATGGTATGGGGCGGACGTGTAGTGCTTAACCCCATTGTTTTTTAAGAACTTCCTGAATTCTTCGGACACAAATTGCGGTCCATTATCAGAACAAATCTGTTCCGGCAGCCCATTCCTGGCAAATATGGTCCTTAATACTGTGATGGTTTTTTCCGTGGTGGCGGAGGACATCTTTATTACCTCCGGCCACTTGGAGTGTGCATCCACATTAAGAACATTGAGTCCATAAATGGACCAGCAAAGTCGATATGTACCCTTTGCCATGGAGATGAGGGCCACTCCCATGGATGCAGGGGAGCTTGTGGTGGGGCGTTTTGGACCTTCTGGCATCCTAGACAGCTCTTGGTCATTTCTTCGATGTCTCCATCGATACCTGGCCACCACACAAACGCTCTGGCTAGGTTCTTCATTCCTTGGTGTTCTTTGCCCTTGTGTATCACCTTGACTTTTATCTTTCCGATGGGGTATACTTTTTGCCCCGTGTATGTCTGCAATACTATCTCCGTATCCCGTAGGGGAATATGTTTGAATAACTTTTTGTAATCTTGCTTATTCATGACCGTCAACGCCGATCCAGTGTCCAATTCCATCTTCACTTGGACTTCTGCAATCTGCAGTGTGACCCAGATAGTTTGTCGGTCAGCTTCCTTACTCACATTGTGAATTCTCAGACTACCCAGTTCCTTGCTGTTGGAGTCTGAATCCGAATTCTGTTCATCCGAGCTCTTCTCAGCCACCTTATGTACCTTTCTGTACTTTTTCTGCGGTGACTTTTTGTTGCTGGTCTTCTTTCCTGACCGGCATACTTTAGCTATGTGACCAAGCTTGCCACATTTTCTACATTCCCAGTTTTTAAACCAGCATTGGTTCTTATCGTGTGTTGTCTTCCCACAACGATAACATTTCATTGTACCCGAAGCCATTTGATCTACGCTGAGTACCGCTGCCTTCAGCTGCATTTCCGCGGTGCCTCTCGCTGCGGCTTCGTGCGATGCTGCAATAGTGACAGCCTTATCAAGTGTAAGATCATTCTCTTCAAGCAACCGCCTTTGTGTTCCTTCTTTCGACAATCCACACACGAATTTGTCTCTCAGTGCCTCTGTCAGGCTTTCCCCAAACTGACAGTAATTCGCTAGCTTGCGCAGTTCAATTAAATATTCCGCGTTGCTTTCCTCTTTCAGTTGCGTTCTCGCATAAAATTTAAATCGTTCCGCTAACATCAGCGGTGTGGGGTTCAAATGATTCTTCAGGACAGCAACAATATTAGCGAAAGTCTGATCCGCCAGTTTAGCTGGTGATAGAAGATGCTTCAATAGCCCGTATGTCTTCGCACCCATTGAGTTTAGTAAGGTTAGTGCTTTATCTTCATCTGATATTTTATTTGCCTTACAATATATCTCTATGCGTTCTACATACGTGGCCCAATCTTCAACATCGGGATCGAAATTGTTGATGTTACCACGCTTAGGCATCTTCGCAATCTTTTTGAGAAACAACAACGAAATTTTTCTTTAACTTTTTTTTTTAAATGGCGGTTTCCCGCGCTTGTCTTCTTCCCCGCCTACTTCCAAAATGGCGGTTTCCCGCGCTTGTTTTCTTCCCCGCCTACTTTCAAAATGGCGGTTTCCCGCGCTTGTCTTCTTCGCTCGCTCGGGCTCTGTCTCTCCCGCTCGCTCGGGCTCTGTCTCTCCCGCTGGCTGTAATGGCGATTGCCGTATTGCTGCGTTCGCCCTCCCCAGCGGTTTTCAATCGTGCCTCCCAGCCCCTCTTGCAGTCCGGTCCTTTCCCCCCCGGCTGCGGCTGAGTTCTCCGCGGTTTTTTTTTGTTTTATTTTCTCCCGCGCCTTGCTGTCCCGGTCGCTGCGCCTCGCGGCCTCGGTAGCTGCCCGGCCTTTTTCACCGGTCGCAGTTGAGCTTGCTCTCGACGCTGCTGCGTCTCCCAGCCCGCTTGCAGCCCGGTCTCTCACACCGGCTGCGTTTGCCTGCACCGCGGCTTCCGTGCCTTACGCTGCCCCAGTCTCAGCGCTTCTGGCCCCGACTTCTGTCCGGCTCCTTTCCCCGGCCGTGGTCGAGTTCTCCGCCCTTATATCCTCCGTTTTTTTATTTTCTCCCCTACTCACAGTCAACGTGGCCGACTTGCTTCTCGTCGCTGATCGGCTCACCCACCACCGTGATAGAAGGGACGGTCACTGCCTGTTGCTGATGGAAGGCTTCGTGTCAGAATTCTTCCTTCTTCCTTTGCTCTGCAGGCCCGAGTCTTTTCTCAGCAGAATGACGAGGGCGGATGCCTCCTCTCGACGCCCGTTAAACTGCCTTGGATGTATCTCTGCCGCAGGGTAAGATCGTACTCGTCGCCATTGTTAAGTCTGTGTGTTATATTGCGAATTACTACACAGACCACAAGAGTAAACTTTAACAGGACTTTACTAGTTGAAGGTCAGGGCGGAACTGCCCAATAAATCATTACACAGCACTTATATACTGGTGTGGTCACCACCGGTATTACAGTATACAGCAGCCAAGATAAAGTAGTGCAACCCTTAAAATAGTTCTCTTAAAGGTGGAACGTTACATACACTACAAGGGGGAGGAAAGGGGAGGGAGAGGGGGAGGAGAGGGGGAGGAGAGGGGAAAGAGAAGGAAAGGGGAGGGGAGGAGGAGGAAAGGGGAGGAGGCAGAAAGGGGAGGGGGAGGAAAGGGGAGCGGGAGACTGTGGAGACACTTTGCTGGTCCCAGAGTTGAGACAGACTCACCCTATCCCGTTGAGGCCCCGAACCTGCTGTGCCTGAGAGCTTTCCTACGACACACAAGTGCTCCATGCAGCCCTGGTCTGTGCTGAGTTCATTGATCTCAAACCGTAGGGCTGTTACTCTCCCTGAGTTAGGGAGGGAAACATCAGCCAGTGTTCCTGCTCCTGTTCACTATCCAGTGACCACCCAGCTCTTCTTCGTCGAAATAGTTCCACGATATCCTTTACGTCCACCTGAGAGAGCAGACAGGGTCTCGGTTTAACGTCTCATCAGACAGTGCGGCACTCCCTCACTACTACACTGGAGTTGTCAGCCTAGATTTTTGTGCTTAAGTCTCTGGAGTGGGGACTTGAACCCACAGCCTCCTGACTCAGAGGCGAGGGTGCTGCCCACTGAGCCACAGCTGGACTGGGTAAGAAGACCTAGTCCTTGGATGTCCACCTTCCTAAGATCGGAACAGTTAGTTCACCCCCCACCCCCGGTCTACTCAATCAGAAGGTTGTGGGTTCGAGTCCCACTCCAGAGACTTGAGCACAAAAATCTAGGCTGACACTCCCAGTGCAGTGCTGAGGGGGCGCCGCACTGTCGGAGGGGCCGTCTTTCAGATGAGACGTTAAACCGAGGCCCCGTCTGCTCTCTAAGGTGGACGCAAAAGATCCCACGGCCACTATTTCTAAGAAGAGCAGGGGGAGTTCTCCCCGGTGTCCTGGGCCAATATTTATCCCTCAATCATCATTTATATTAATTTTTTTTTAAATTTCTGGACATTTTCACATTGCTGTTTGTGTCTGTTCAGTTGGAGGTTAAAGATCCCAAGACACCGTTCAAAGGAGAGGACTTCTCCTGGTGTCTTGGCCAACATTCTTAGTATTTGCCACTTCTACAGAAGGTAGTAGAGGCCAATTCATTAAATATATTCAAGAAGGAGTTGGATATATTTCTTAAGGCTAAAGGGATCAAGGGATATGGGGAGAAAGCAGGGACAGGGTACTGAATTTGGATGATCAGCCATGATCTCATTGAATGGCGGAGCGGGCTCGAGGGGCCGAATGGCCTACTCCTGCTCCTATCTTCTATGTTTCTATGTAAAGTCATTAACAGGTCATTCATCTCATTGCTGTTTGTGGGATCCTGCTGTGCACAAGTTGCCTTCCACGTTTCCTACATTACACTTCAAAAGAACTGCATTGGCTGTAAAGCACTTTGGGACGTCCTGAGGTCATGAAAGGCGCTACAGAAATGCAAGTCTTTCTTTTCTTGCCAACTCAGTGGGTGTGTGCTCCACCCAGTGTAGTACACGAGCAAAACATCCCATTGGGACAGCAGCGGGAGCTTTAAAGAGGTTAGTTAAGAAGCTCCTCTTTATCGTGATGACCTGTAGCAAGTTCCTTTATGAAGTGTTGTGTTTTCTCCAAAAGGTCAATCCTGAAAGCTCATGAGGAGGAAAGTATGGAAACAGGGACCGTGGCCAACAGCAGCTTCCTCAATGGCAGTTCTCTAATGAACTTTGCTGGCACCGATCTACTCCAACACTACAAATCCTTCTTCATCCTGCTATACTGCGCCCTGGTGGCCGTGGCCTGCGTGGGCAACATCTTCCTGGTTGCCAGCATCATCGTGGACAAGAAGCTCCACAACGCCACCAACTTTTTCATCGGCAACCTCTCGGTCACCGACCTCCTCATGTGCCTGACCTGCGTCCCCCTGACCCTGTCCTACGCCTTTGAGTTGCGGGGGTGGCTCTTCGGGAGGTTCATGTGCCACTTTGTCTCGCTCATGCAGTCCGCCACGGTCTACGTCTCCGTCCTCTCGCTGACGGCCATCGCGGTGGACAGGTACGTGGTGGTGGCCTACCCCATCCGCCAGAGGATTACGCTCAGCTGCTGTGGCCTCATCGTGGGGGCCATCTGGGTCCTCTCCGCGGCCCTGGCCACCCCAGCCTCCATCTACATCAGGTACGTGGAGCTCAAGGAGACCGGCAACGACATGAACATCTGCGAGGAGTTTTGGAGAGGCATGGACAAGGAGAGGCTGGCTTACTCCTGCATCGTGATCCTGGTTTCCTACATGATCCCGCTCTCCGCTGTCACCATCTCCTACTGCGCCATCACTGTCCACCTCAAGAGGAGGAGCGTGCCGGAGGCTGTGGAGCAACACCAGGCCAAGTGGAACCAAAAGAAGAGGAAGACGTTCTTCCTCTTGGTCATCTCCGTGGTGACCTTCGCCATCTGCTGGATGCCCCTCCAGATCCTGAACCTGATCAGGGATCTGGACGTGGACTTCACCATCATCGACATCAGGTACATCAACGTCATCCAGGTCTCCTGCCACTGGCTGGCAATGAGCTCCTCGTGCTACAACCCCTTCATCTACGCCTCGCTCCACCGCAAGTTCAGGCTCCAGCTCCGAGGTTACTTCAGCCGGTGGAAGAGGCCCAGCAGCTTCCCGTCGGCCAGGTTGTCTTCTTTTCACACCAGTATCAGCTTGGTGTCCGAGGTTCCAAAGGCCGGGGCTGACAATGGGTCCTACGTCGTCAACGCGCTTTGAGCTGGTCGAGTCATCGCACAGTGTCTGCTCACATTGTTGGGAGATCCACCGGGTTTCAGTATGCCCTCCATTCTGGACATCTTTGTGGCTTCTCTCCTTTATTTATTTTATTCTTATTACCCATTCCCCCCCGCAACTCTCCGCTCCTGATGGCAACGACGCCCCCCCCCCTCTGGAGGCACCAGCAGCCATCTGCTACCTCAACCCAAGGTGGACCTCCTTCGTTGCGAGTCTAGAGAATGAATGTCAACGGGCTATTAGACCATGGCGGGCATGGGAAGTGGGCCCAATCCCAATCCTACACCCAGTCATGTGACTTCTATCTGGGAGTCACTGGAGAGTGAGCCGGAATGGGAATCCAGATGTTTTTCATAGAAACATAGAAGATAGGAGCAGGAGTAGGCCATTCGGCCCCTCGAGCCTGTTCCGCCATTTAATGAGATCATGGCTGATCATCCAAACTCAGTACCCTGTCCCTGCTTTCTCCCCATATCCCTTGATCCCTTTAGCCTTAAGAAATATATCTAACTCCTTCTTGAACATATTTAATGAATTGGTCTCAACTGCCTTGTGTGGTAGAGAATTCCACAGGTTCACCACTCTCTGAGTGGAGAAATTCCTCCTCATCTCAGTCCTAAATGGCTTACCCCTTATCCTTAGACTGTGACCCCTGGCTCTGGACTCCCCGACCATCGGGAACATCCTTCCTGCATCTAGTCTGTCTAGTCCTGTTAGAATTTTATAAGTTTCAATGAGATCCCCTCTCATTCTTCTAAACTCCAGCGAGTATAAGCCCAATCGACCCAATCTCTCCTCATACGTCATTCCTGCCATCCCAGGTATCAGCCTGGTGAATCTTCGCTGCACTCCCTCCATGGCAAGAACATCCTTCCTCAGATAAGGCGACCAAAACTGCACACAATACTCAAGGTGTGGTCTCACCAAGGCCCTGTACAACTGCAGCAAGACATCCTTGCTCCTGTACTCGAACCCTCTCGCTATGAAGGCCAACATACCATTTGCCTTCTTAACCGCCTGCTGCACCTGCATGCTTACCTTCAGCGACTGGTGCACAAGGACACCCAGGTCTCGTTGCACTTCCCCTTCTCCCAATCTATTGCTGTTCAGATAATAATCTGTCTCCCTGTTTTTGCCACCAAAGTGGATAACCTCGCATTTATCCACATTATACTGCATCTGCCATGCATCTGCCCAATCACCCAACCTGTCCAAATCATACTAGAGTTTCTCGGCATCCTCCTCACAGCACACCCGCCCACCCAGCTTTGTGTCGTCTGCAAACTTGGAGATGTTACATCTAGTTCCCTCGTCTAGATCATTAATATATATTTTCCCCGTCTTATGCAGAGAGATTGAGTAGACTAGGCCTATATTCTCTGGAGTTTAGAAGAATGAGAGGTGATCTCATTGAAACATATAAAATTCTTAGCAGGATTGACAGGGTAGATGCTGAGAGGCTGTTTCCCCCTGGCTGGAGAGTCTAGAACCAGGGGTCACAGTCTCAGGATGAGGGGTCGGCCGTTTAGGACTGAGATGAGGAGAAATTTCTTCACTCAGAGGGTGTTGAATCTTTGGAATTCTCTACCCCAGACGGCTGTGGGGATGCTCAGTGGTTGAGTGTATTCAAGGCTGAGATCGATAGATCTTTGTGCACTAAGGGAATCACGGATTAGGGGGATCGGGCAGGAAAATGGAGTTGATGTAGAGAATCAGCCACGATATTGAATGACGGAACAGGCTTGAAGGGCCATATGGTGGAGCAGGCTCGAGGGGCCGTGTGGCCTACTCCTGCTCCTATTTCTTATGTTCTTAGCCCAGGGGCGCTGAGAATTAGGATACCCAGCTTACGACTACTTCAGCTGAAATCAGGTTAACTTAGAGCAATCTCTGTGACTGAAGTTGGGCCTATTTTATTGGACCAAAGTGGCCTTGCCCCAGTGTCACCTGGCAAGAATCAGCAAGATGAGTGGCCCCTTTATGAGCACCAAACAAGTGGTCCAATTAAACCAAAAAAATGCTGAAAATAAAGCAACAAAACCAAAGGTAATCTCGCCAGCTAAATCAGTACGTTATAATCAGTGCCTATAAGACACTCTACACCCTGTGGTGCCAACCGGTCGTAGAAAGCCTCTAGCCTGCCGGCCCAAGAGAAGGACCACCGACTTGTTCCGCCCTTGCTCAGTGGCCAAAGATCAGGGGCCCAGGGCTGAAGTGCGGCCAGAAGGTTGAGGAGCACTGATGCGACAGCAAAATACTGCGGATGCTGGAAATCCGAAATAACAACCGAAAACGCTGGAAAAACTCAGCAGGCCAGGGCAGCATCCGTGGAGAGAGAAACAGGGTCAACGTTTCAGGTCTGTGACCCTTCGTCAGAACTGAGAAAAAAGCAGGAAATGGAAAGCAAGTTTAGGGGCTGGGAAAACGGGGGAGGGGATGAAAGAACAAAAGGGAAGGTCAGTGATAGGATAGAAAGCAGGAGAGGTTAAGAGACATTGAGAGACATTAAGAGATATTCAAGGCGAGAGGAGGTGGTAATGGGACAGGTTAAGGAACAAAGGATAAAACATGGAAACATAGAAGATAGGAGCAGGAGTAGGCCATTCGGCCCCTCGAGCCTGCTCCGCCATTTAATGAGATCATGGCTGATCATCCAAATTCAGTACCCTGTCCCTGCTTTCTCCCCATATCCCTTGATCCCTTTAGCCTTAAGAAATATATCTAACTCCTTCTTTAATATATTTAATGAATTGGCCTCTACTGCCTTCTGCGGTAGAGAATTCCACAGGTTCACCACTCTCTGGGTGAAGAAATTCCTCCTCATCTCAGTCCTAAATGGCTTACCCCTTATCCTTAGGCTCTAGATGAGGTGTGAATGGCGCTAGCAGAATGAAGGACAGCTGCCATGTGGGAGGGAAGAGAAAAAAAGGGGGGCCAAACAAAAGGTGTGGATAAAAAAAAAAGAAAATACATATATGTGATAGGGGCCGAGGTTATGATGTGAAATTGTTGAGGAGCAGCCTCTTCAGATACTGATTGAAGCTGGGATCCAACTGAGAGGAATGTAGGCCAAGACGCCAGGTGAGGTCCTCTCCTTTGAACGGTGCCTTGAGATCTTTAACCTCCAACTGAACAGGCAGATGGGACCTCAGGTTAGATGCCTCACGCTCTTTGGAAACTGCAGCGCAGCTCCCTCAGTGCTGGGCTGAAGCACCATCTTAGATTATGAGCTCTTGAGTGTTCGAAAAGGAAGAACGTAATAACAAACAAAAAATGGATACGGGGAAAGGGCAGGGAAATGGGATTGGACAGCTCCAGTTAAGGAGCTAGCACTGGCACCGGTTCGATGGGCCGAATGGCCCCTTTCCCTCCTGGAACTTCAATGATTCTAAGGGAATCAATGGGTAAAAAATTGAATTCTAATTTATAAAGCTCTTCAGTTCCCCCAGGACTATTGGGTTATTGGGTAAAGCCTCCAATAACAACAACAACTTGTAATTATATAGCACCTTTAGCGTTGTAAATCGTCCCAACGCGCTGCACAGAAATATTATAAGACAAAAATTTAGACACCGAGTCGCATAAGGATAAATTAGGGCAGGTGACCACAAGCTTGGTCAAAGAGTTAGGTTTTAAGGAGCATCGTAAAGGAGGAAAGAGAGGTAGCGAGGCGGAGAGGTTTAGGGAGGGAATTCCAGAGCTTAGGGCCCAGGCAACAGAAGGCACGGCCACCAATGGTGGAGCGATTATAATCAGGGATGCTCAAGAGGGCAGAATTGGAGGAGTGCAGATATCTCGGAGGGGGTTGTGGGGCTGGAGGAGATTACAGAGATAGGGAGAGGTGAGGAGGCCATGGAGCGATTTGAAAACAAGGATGAGAATTTTGAAATCGAGGCGTTGCTTAACCGGGAGCCAATGTAGGTCAGCGAGCACAGGGGGTGATGGGCGAACGGGACTCGGTGCGAGTTAGGACACGGGCAGCCGAGTTTTGGATGACCTCAAGTTTACGTAGGGTGGAATGTGGGAGGCCGGCCAGGAGTGCGTTGGAATAGTCAAGTCTAGAGGTAACAAAGGCATGAATGAGGGTTTCAGCAGCGGATGAGCTGAGTCAGGGGCGGAGACGGGCGATGTTACGAAGGTGGAAACAGGCGTTTTTTGTTATGCCGCGGACAGTCTTTCCACCATCTGTTATCCAGCCATGGGTTCCAGTTCATGATCACCGTCCAGGGAAGCCCCCCCCACCCCACCCCACCCGCTGTTGAAAAGAGCTTGCAGGCGGACATTGAGTCCAAACAGGATCGGACTCGGCGGTGATGCACACCAAGGCCAAAGAGCCCGCCGTTAGTTACAAGAGAACAGTTGAGTCCGGTGGAACCATGCCCCAAACAAGAGTCAGCACCTTCAGGAGAGGAGAGTGGGAACATTATAAGCGAGGATAGTGCAAAAAAAAAATTGTGATGGCCGACTCGAGACTTATGGTAACGAGTTCTGAATAATTTATGCTTCATTTTTCCAGGAAGGGATTAGTTGTTTAGCTTCACAGCGCAAATATTTATTGTGTAATATGTGTCCGAATGTTTTTTTTCTGTATGATGCCAAATATTGTGCATAGCAGGATAATAGTGCAACTCAAGGGACATCTTACTGCTCTCGACTGCTGTAAATCTCAGTCACAAGGAGGAAAGTTTTGCCGATTATAGTCGGAGAGTTTAGGAACGGGGAGATTGGCGAGTTCCACCTCGAGGCAGCAGACATCCATCGAAGACCAACCCTCTGCCCAGGAAACCTCTTGTTGCCAACCCCTCCAGGCCTGCCCTGGAGTCTCCAGGAATTGAAGGTTAATCGCCAGGACACTTCATTCTATTTTCTTTGAACGCTTTCGCTTATTAGTTGCTAAAGAAGTATTATTGGAGTTGGGGGGGGGAATAGACTGTTTGACTGACAGTCAAGGCCACCCAATTGAGTCGTGGAGACTCTGTCCGCTCTGCGATTGGCCGTGGGAAGGCGGGGCTCAGCGGGGATGGACGTGTCGGGCGACCAATGGCAGGAGTGTGGGCGGGGGCGGGGGCGTCACGTGATGCAGCCTCCAGGCATACATGCCGACCGGAGTGGGCAGCCCTCGCAGCACCTCTGCTGACTGCCGAATGGCGCGGGATTCAGGCCAGCGTCCTGTCCCTCCCGCTCAAGGAGGCATCCGGTGGGAAATAACAGTCGCTTCCCCTCACCTCCCCTGTCAGCATTCCGAAGGGACCACTCCCTCCGCGACACCCTGGTCCACTCCTCAATCACCCCCAACAGCCCTTCCCCTTCGCCTCGCACCTTCCCGTGCAAGCGCAGGAGATGCAACACCTGCCCTTTTACCTCCTCCCTTCCCACTGTCCAGGGCCCCAAACACCCCTTCCAGGTGAAACAGCGATTTACTTGTACTTCTTGCGATCTAGTATACTGTATTCGCTGCTCACGATGCGGTCTCCTCTACATTGGGGAGACCAAACGCAGATTGGGTGACCGCTTTGCGGAACACCTCCGTTCAGTCTGTAAGGGTGACCCTGAGCTTCCGGTCGCCTGTCACATTAATTCTCTGCTTCACTCCCACTCTGACCTCTCTGTCCGCGGCCTCTTGCATTGTTCCAATGAAGCTCTGCGTAAGCTCGAGGAACAGCACCTCATCTTTCGATTAGGCACTTTACAGCCTGCCGAACTCAACATTGAGTTCAACAATTTCAGACAATAATCCCTGCCCCCATTTTTCATGCTGTATTATTTTGCCATTCCCATTTGCAACATTTTATCTTTCCTGCCTCTTACATAAGCACAGTATATTATTTCAATTCCTTCCTCCCCTCCTAACCACCGCCCCCCCCCCTTGTCTCTGCACCCGCTTAATATCTGTTACATCTCCAGCTTTTTCCAGTTCTGATGAAGGGTCCCAGACCTGAAACGTTGACTCTATTTCTCTCTCCACCGATGCTGCCTGGCCTGCTGAGTATTTCCAGCATTTGCTGTTGTTATTTCAGATTTCCAGCATCCGCAGTATTTTGCTATTGTGGAAATAACAGTTATTCGGACGTGAGGGGTGGGTGGGACAAAATGAGAGAGAGAGAGAGAAAGAGAGTCCCGGGGATAGGTGCAAAAATGGGCACTGTTCCGCCAAGAATCGTGTGCAAATGCGCCAGCGAGTGTGGCATTGAGCCACCCGAACCAAGATGGTAGAGGGTTCAATCCCTGGTCTGTGTTGGGTAACTCGTTTCAGTCTGGGTGGCAGAATTGCTGCCCGGGGCTGGATAGGGGGGGCCAGGGGGTGGGTGGTTGGGGCGGGGGGTGCTGATATACAAAGATTCGCCAGGGATCCCACACCTGATCAACCATCCAGTGACTCCTGTTTGGAAGGAAAGTGCGAGAACATCGGGGGGAGGGGGGGAAATGCGATCGAGCTCAGCCACGATGCCCCCCACAGCCGAATACCCCAGAGAGGCTGACTGCCTAGTCTGGAGTGTCAAAGGACGGGCACTCGGTGGAGTGAGAGGGGGGCGACTGCTATGCAGAAA
The DNA here is from genome assembly GCF_052327205.1 of Somniosus microcephalus. Taxonomy (NCBI): domain Eukaryota; kingdom Metazoa; phylum Chordata; class Chondrichthyes; order Squaliformes; family Somniosidae; genus Somniosus; species Somniosus microcephalus. The sequence goes on along the minus strand of NC_141020.1, from coordinate 11,473,910 downwards.
GTGTCAGGAGAGGAGTGGAGAAAATAAAAAATACGGGGTCCGCCTGCTTGGTTTGATGCAGTAAGAAGACTTGGAGTGGTTTGAGATTGTCTCGTTTTTGATATTGAATTGTGTATCAATACCGTAAATGCCATAGCTACAAGAGCAGGCCAGAGGCTGGGTATTCTGCGATGAGTGTCTCACCTCCTGACTCCCCAAAGCCTTTCCACCATCTACAAGGCACAAGTAAGGAGTGTGCTGGAATACTCTCCACTTGCCTGGACGAGTGCAGCTCCAACAACACTCAAGAAGCTCGACACCATCCAGGACAAAGCAGCCCGCTTGATTGGCACCCCATCCACCACCTTAAACATTCACTCCCTCCACCATTGGCGTACCGTGGCTGCAGTGTGTACCATCTACAAGATGCACTGCAGCAACTCGCCAAGGCTTCTTCAGCAGCACCTCCCAAACCCACGACCTCTTCCACCTAGAAGGACAAGGGCAGCAGGCGCACGGGGAACATCACCACCTCCAAGTTCCCCTCCAAGTCACACACCATCCTGACTTGGAAATATATCGGCCGTTCCCTCATCGTCGCTGGGTCACAATCCTGGAACTCTCTCCCTAACAGCACTGTGGGAGCACCTTCACCACACGGACTGCAGCGGTTCAAGAAGGCGGCTCACCACCACCTTCTCAAGGGCGACTAGGGATGGGCAATAAATGCCGGCCTTGCTAGCGACGCCCACATCCCGTGAATGAATTTAAAGCAAAATCCTCACTCCTCCCGGGACATACATGAGGCTCTCTGTTATTATTTCAGTGTGTTATGTATCATGGTGGTGGCTTGTTTTTTCATGGCTATCGAATGCATTTGTAGTGTGTCAGGCTCTCGTGTCATGTTGCCTTCAGGGTTCACTGTTTCAATAAAGACTTTTAAGATGGGACGTGCTCTCCGATGTGTTATTTCGCCATCCGTGCCGCCCCTTCCTGCGGCTCCACCGACCCGCCAGTGCTGCTCCAATAGACATCGCCCGCAGTGAGGGCGGGGCGGTGAGGGTCAAGGGTCGGACAAGCTAGGTAAGGTTCCCAGGTCCCATCACTAGCCCGCGTTGAGTTGCCTGATCTCTGGCCAGGGCAAAGGTCGGGATGGTGGGTGGGGAGGGGAGGGGTGCTACAGTTGGCCTCAGCGCCCTTCAGCTCGGGGATGGGTGGGAAGGGAAGAATAAAAAGCATCAGGTCCTGACCGTTATCCCAATGACCCCCCCGCCCATCATTGCTGGAAAGCGCGCGTTTCGTGGACGCCAGATGAAGGCAAGATCGGGCTCGGCCGCGATGCCTCAAGTGGTCGAACAGCCCGCTTGCCTCTCACTGTCTGGACTTGCGCATGGGGAGAGGCCACTGGGGTGAGGTATTGGAGCGCAGCCAGCCCCCCTGGAACCCGTAACCCAGCAAGAGCTTCAGGCGAGAAAACCGATCCCACACCACGGAGAATGGCTGAATCGGATAAGCCGCGAAGCAATTAAGTCCTCAACACTTGGCTGCGGATGCGCTCAACACTTGGAAAGTGTGGCAGGTGGAGTCTCTGGTGCAGTTTGGTTAGACCGCACTTAGAGTGCTCTGCTCAGCTCTGGTCCCCATATTGCAAAAAGGATATCAAGGCACGGGAGAAGGTGCAAAGGAGATTTACAAGAATGATACCAGAACTGAGAGGTTACACCCATCAGGAAAGATTGAACAGGCTGGGGCTCTTTTCTTTAGAAAGAAAAGGCTGAGCGGTGACCTGATAGAGGTCTTTAAGATTATGAAGGGGGTTCGATAGGGTAGACGTAGAGAAGATGTTTCCACTTGTGGGGGAGACCAGTACTAGGGGCCATCGATATAAGATGGTCACTAATAAATCCAATAGGGAATTGAGGAGAAACTTCTTTACCCAGAGAGTGGTGAGAATGTGCAGCTCGCTACCACAGGGAGTGGTTGAGGCAAATAGTGTAGATGCATTTAAGGGGAAGCTGGATAAACACATGAGGGAGAAAGGAATAGAAAATTAAGCTGATGGTTTTTAAAAAAAATTTGTTCATGGGATCAGGGCACCGCTGGCAAGGCCAGCATTTATTGCCCATCCCTAATTGCCCTTGAGAAGGTGGTGGTGAGCCGCCTTCTTGAATCGCTGCAGTCCGTGTGGTGAAGGTGCTCCCACAGTGCTGTTAGGGAGGGAGTTCCAGGATTTTGACCCAGCGACGATGAAGGAACGGCCAATATATTTCCAAGTCAGGATGGTGTGTGACTTGGAGGGGAACTTGGAGGTGGTGATGGGGTGAGATGAAGAGGGGTGGGAGGAGGCTGGTGTGGAGCATAAACACCGGCAGGGACCAGTTGGGCCGAATGGCCTGTTTCTGTGCTGTAAGTACTATGTAATAGTTAACAGATTCTGAATGAGAAAACCCAGTGACAAAAATAGCTCAAAACTAAACTTCGGATCAAATCTTCGCACCCCGCCCCAACTCGCCCCCCTGACCTTTCCACCAGCGACATGAAACAATTGTCGGACACTCTTCACTTAGCTTCAACCACGAGCCCGCAGCACGCGATCGCCTCAAAACTCAAGTCACAGTCCGTCCCGTCTATCCGTGTCTTTCAGCCAAACTTATTCAGCTTTCTCATAAAGCTGTTTAAAAAAGAACAGAAAAAGTTGTCAAAGGGTCACCCAGGGGGCTTCCAGAGAATCTGTTAGTAGAGTCGCTTCGAGCGTTCCTTGCCAGCAGAACCTTTCAGCTGTCATCCCACGGGTGTCTGTTTCTCATTTGTTTTCCCAGGTCCCAAACCGTGAGACGCTGCCAGCCTCCCATCTCCCACGGGTACGCTGTGGCCGCGCAGTCACGCCGTGCCTGTGCCATAAGCGGAGTGGCTCATGTATCCCCTCGTTCCCCCTTCCTATTTATCCGTTACCCCCCAAACTCCCCCCTCGACAGCTCACCCGCCTGACCGTTCTTTGCCCATGAGAGCAGGCGGGGAGCGGGAGGGGTGGGATATTCGACTGTGTGGGCATCGTATCCAAGTCCAAACCGATCTTTATTCACCTCCCCCCCTCCGCCCCCCCCCCCCCCCTCCGGCAAGGCTCAGTTGATAGTGTAGTGTATGTACCTTTAAGGGGGAGAACTACTTTTTACAGCTCCTGTATCCTGTAGTACCGGCAGTGACCACACCTGTATATAAGCCCTGAGTGGCGCTCTGTACAGTCAGTTGCAGTTTGAACTTCATCCAGTAAACACCTGTTGATCGTTCCCTGCAGTCTTTGTCTGATTATTGAAAGGACACACCATTAAGATACCCGGATCTAACAGATAGCGCCCTCACCACTGAGTCAGAAGATCGTGGGTTCGAGTCCCACCCCAGAGACTTGAGCACAAAAATCCAGGCCGACACTCCCAGTGCCAGTGCTGAGGGAGTGCCGCACTGTCGGAGGTGCCGTCTTTCGGATGAGACATTAAACCGAGGCCCCGTCTGCTCTCTCTCAGGTGGATGTGAAAAACCCTACGGCCACTATTTTGAAGAAGAGCAGGGGGAGTTCTCCCCGGTGTCCTGGGGCCAATATTTATCTCTCGATCAACATCATTAAAAACAGATGATCTGGTCAATGTCACATTGCTGTTTGTGGGAGCTTGCTGTGCGCAAATTGGCTGCCGCGTTTCCCTACATTACAACAGTGACTCCACTTCAAAAAAAGTACTTCATTGGCTGAAAGGACAGCGGAAGCAGATTCAACAGTAACTTTCAAAAGGGGAATTGGATAAATGCTTAAAAAGGAAATATTTCCAAGGCTACGAGGAAAGAGCAGGGCTGGGGAGTGGGGACGAATTGGAGAGCTCTTTCAAAGAGCCGGCACAGGCACGACGGGCCGAATGGCCTCCTTCTGCGTGGTGTGACTCCTAATGGGTTCAAAATGCAACTTGGTGCTTTATCAGCTCTTTCAATCTCGCCGGCTCAGTCGCCTCCAAAAATAATTTAAAATAAATTGTGAATCTTATTTTTTTTTTAAAAAGAGGACAATGCATGCGCTGGAGCATGGAAGCTTCCAGCAAGTGATTTGTTTTACTCCTGAGTAAATAATTGGACTTTTGCTTGGGTTGCCATGGTAACCGTGCGTGTTGTTCTCATCCCGGGGATGGGCCATAGAGCGGCAACAATCGACACGCCAAGGTTGGGGGGGGCGCAGTGAGAGCGTCCTCCGACAAGAGGTTGGCACCCTGGCCCATAGCCGAACGCCAGCTTTTCCTTTTAAGTGTCTGATTGCGGGGGGTGGGGGGGGCGGAGAGGGAAGGCGGCTGTGAGTCAGACCGAGTGCCGAATTCCCGGCCTCTCACCCACTGATGCGAACACTTGAAGCTCCACCCGGCGAATAGTTTAAGACCAGGCAGTCCGGTGGCTTCTAACAGGACTAGACAGACTCGATGCAGGAAGGATGTTCCCGATGGCCGGGGAGTCCAGAACCAGGGGTCACAGTCTAAGGATAAGGGGTAAGCCATTTAGGACTGAGATGAGGAGGAATTTCTTCACCCAGAGAGTGGTGAACCTGTGGAATTCTCTACCACAGAAGGCAGTGGAGGCCAATTCATTAAATATATTCAAGAAGGAGTTGGATATATTTCTTAAGGCTAAAGGGATCAAGGGATATGGGGAGAAAGCAGGGACAGGGTACTGAATTTGGATGATCAGCCATGATCTCATTGAATGGCGGAGCAGGCTCGAGGGGCCGAATGGCCTACTCCTGCTCCTATCTTCTATGTTTCTATGTTTCTCACGGGGGTGGTGGGGGGGGGCAATGCACCGCCCAGCGTGTTACTGAGCCAGGAACGCCAGCGAGGTCCCAGGCTCCAGCCCTGCTCTCTGCTGAGCTCATCAATGTGGCAATAAGGCAACTACAACTGGACTCAGCGACCCTGAAAAGAAAGAACATGCATTTCTATAGCGCCTTTCACCACCCCAGGATGTCCCAAAGCGCTTTACAGCCAATGAAGTGTAGTCAATTTGCGCACAGCAAGCTCCCACAAACAGCAACGTGATAATGTCCAGATAATCTGTTTTTGTGATGTTGATTGGGGGATAAATATTGGCCCCAGGACACCGGGGAGAACTCCCCCCTGCTCTTCTTCGAAACAGTGGCCGTAGGATCTTTTACATCCACCCGAGAGAGGAGACGGGGCCTCGGTTTAACGTCTCATCCGAAAGACGGCACCTCCGACAGTGCAGCACTCCCTCAGCGCTGCACTGGGAGCGTCAGCCTAGATTTTGTGCTCAAGTCTTGTAGGAGTGGGACTCGAACCCACGACCTATCTGACTCAGTGGCGAGGGTGCTGCCCACTGAGCCAGGGGAGATAACTGTGCCGACTTATCTGATCTGAGCTGGGGGGAAGGAGCGCCCCATCGAGACGACTACAATACCCTTTGGAATATCGAGAAGGGGGCGGGGGGTGGGGTGGAGAATCAGCCAGGGTATCCCAGTGATCCCTGCTTGGAACGTGCACATGCGTGGATGTCGAGGCGAGGGGCGGGCGGAGTCAGGCTCGGCTGTGATGCACCCCGTGGTTGAACAGCCTGCCAATACTCGCTTCCACTCACCTGTAGCCAGTCGAGTGCGACACCGAGGGGTGACGCCACCTGTGCGGTCATAGCCAAGCAAGGAGATGAACTAGCAGGGGAAGAAGAATATTCTGCTTGTTTTATCCATGCGATTTTTTAATTAATGTCGAGCACTCAATACATTTCCCATCGCCCCCCCCCATGAATAACTGTAAACTCATTGTAAATTAGGTCACCAGCGCTTCAGAAACAGTGTAAATATTTGCAATATCTTTCCGTAAATATTGCATAACTCGTGTGTGCGTGTGTTGTGGGCAGAAGGTTAAACTGAATTAAACTTGGCTGTGAGTGTGGTTTTAACAGAAGTCATCTCAAGTGGGGCGAGTTGCCGATTTTGCCCCCAGTAGATCTTACAGAGCTGATGTCCCGTTCACCCATCACCCCCCCGACCCCGTCCCGCCTCCCCTGTGCTCGCTGACCTACATTGGCTCTCGTTCGGGCAACGCCTCGATTTAAAAATTCTCAATCTTGCGTTCAAATCTCTCCACGGCCTCGCCCACCGCCTCCCTATCTCTGTAACCCCCTCCAGCCCCATGACCCTCCGAGATCTCTGCGCTCCTCCAATTCCGTCCACTTGCGCATCCCCGGTTTTCATCGCTCCACCATTGGTGGCTGTGTCTTCAGCTGCTGAGGCCCCAAGCTCTGGAATTTCCTTCCTATACCAAATCTACCAAGCTTTTGGTCACCTGTCCTCATATCTCCTTATGTCAGTGGGTAGCACTCTCGCCTCTGAGTCAGAAGGTTGTGAGTTCGAGTCCCACTCCAGAGACTTGAGCACAAAAATCTAGGCCGACACTCCCAGTGCAGTGCTGAAGGAATGCTACACTGTCTGAAGTGCTGTCTTTTGGATGAGACATTAAACCAACGTCCTGTCTGTTCTCTTAGGTGGATGTAAAAGATCCCATGGCACTAGCTCGAAGAAGAGTAGGGGAGATATCCCTGGTGTCCTAGCCAATCAATCCCTCAGTCAAAAAAACAGATGATCGGGTCATTACCACATTGCTGTTTGTGGGAGCTTGCTGTGCGCAAATTGGCTGCTGCGTTTCCCACATTACAACAGTGTATTTCATTGGCTGTAAAGCTCTTTGGGACGTCTGGTGGTTGTGAAAGGCGCTATAGAAATGCAAGTCTTTCCTTCTGTGGCTCGGTGTCAAATTTTGTTTGATAATCGCTCCTGTGCAGCGCCTTGGGATGTTTTACTATGTTAAAGGCGCTGTATAAATACAAGTTGTTGTTGTTGTTGATGGGTTTTGCCCTGATCACTGGGTGGTTCTGAGCCACACGAGCCAGTGAAAGAGAGGTCGTCGAGTGCTGTGGTTTTCAGGCCATTCTGCGCAAGGGACCGCACCCCCCATCCTCCAGCTCCCCAGCCCCTGAAAACACTAGCACCCTCCTGGGACCCCTGGAAAATATTGATATGCCTTTGTGAACCCCCCCTGACCAAACATCTGAGATACAGTGTCAGCTACTTGAACAAACTTGCATTTATCTAGCGCCTTTCCTCAGGTCGTCCCAAAATGCTTTACAGCCAATTAAGTACTTTTTGAAGTGTTGTAATGCAGGAAACGCGGCAGCCAATCTGCGCACAGCCAGCTCCCACAAACAGCAATGTGATAATGACCAGATCATCTGTTTTAGTGATGTTGATTGAGGGATAAATATTGGCCAGGACACCGGGGAGAACTCCCCCTGCTCTTCTTCAAACTAGTTCCATGGGCCACTTGGTGAGATACAGGAGAAGAACCAATAGCCATGGTCACTTGGGTCAGATCCAGGAGACTAACCAATGCCCATGGCCACCTGAGTGAGATACAGAAAGGCGGGCAGTGCCCGTGAGACTGGAACCCAATGAGAAGTTGGGCCTTTAGGGGATGCGAAGTGACAACAGAGAAAAAATGTAAAAGCTTTCTAAAAAATGACTAAGTGACTGATTTAATGCGGCGGAGATTTATAAATGGCTGGTTTATTTGTCACTTTTATCAAATTCCTGCTCCAAGACAAATCTTGGTGTCGACATATCATATCTTGGCAAACAAATTGTACATTTCTTGGCTCATTATCCTTCCTTGGCGAGGCTCACGGAGCTGATGATGATTGAAGGATCCACTTATTTTCTCCCCGCTATCTCTATTTTCTCTCTGTCCCCTCCGCGGTTGGCTTCTTGCCTTATTAACCCCTTGGTCAGTATGCTGCTGCAAACCAACCCGGGTACATCTCATCGATGGATGCTGCCCTTCCCTCCCCACTTGCCTCCAAGCCTAAAGGGCGAGGAAAGTCCAGGCTGGAGTGCTTTTTATCGAAGTCCATCTCTGAGATCTGTGTCCAAAAATATGTTCTGGATATTCAGAATGGGACCGGGGCTGAAAGGGTTATATTATGAGGACAGGTTGCATAGTCTAGGCTTGTATTCCCTTGAGTATAGAACACTAAGAGGGGGATCCGATTGAGGTTTTTAAGATGATTAAAAGATTAGATAGGGTAGTTAGGGAGGAACTATTTCCTCTGGTGGGTGTAGTCCAGGACAAGGGGGCGTAACCTTAAAATTAGAACTAGGCCGTCCAGGGGTGATGTCAGGCAGTACTTCTTTGCAGAAAGGATAGTGGAAATCTGGAACTATCTCTCCCAAAAGGCTGTGGATGCTGGTGAACAATTGGGGCTTTCAAGACTGTGATCGATAGATTTTTGTTAGGTAAGGAGCCAAGGCAGGCAGATGGAGTTGAGATACAGGTCAGCCATGGTCTCATTGAATGGCGGAACAGGCTCGAGGGGCTGAATGGCCTCCTCCGGTTCCTATGTTCCTAGAGGTGGAGATCTGCCATTTCTGGCCAGCTCCTCGCAAGGCTCCTCCAACGATGCCCTGGTCAGAAGTTACCACCCGTGACATGAAGAACTTTTAACAGAGGCTGCAACGCCAGACGTGCCTGGGAGACTTTCTGCCAGCTCTGGATCAGTTTCTAGTGCTGGCTCAAAGCTGCAAAGCCTGGAGCAAAGCAGATCCAAAATGGCTGGCGTCCATGGGTCCAGCATAGTCAGTGTTTTTGTAAAGAAAAAACAGCAACAAGTCTACGATATGCTAAAAGTCTTGGGTATAGAATGCACTTCTTGTAAGCATCACACACACTTCCTGTCACAATTTACACTGTCACACCCACTTCCTGTCACAATCTGCACTGTCACACTCACTTCCTGTCACACTTTACATTGCCACACCCACGTCCTGTCACAATTTGCACTGTCTCACTCACTTCTTGCCACACTTTACATTGTCACACCCACTTCCTGTCAAAATTTACACTGTCACACTCACTTCCTGTCACAATCTACACTGTCACACTCACTGCCTGTCACACATTACATTGTCACACCCACTTCCTGTCACAATCTACATTGTCATACCCACTTCCTGTCACAATTCACACTGTCACACCCACTTCCTGTCACAATCTACACTGTACACTCACTTCCTGCCCCGCTTTACATTGCCACGCCCGCTCCCTGTCACAATTCACACTGTCACACTCACTTCCTGTCACAATGTACACTTTCACACTCACTTCCTGCCACACTTGCGTGTATCCCCTCACCATGAGCAATGCCACGGGAGATCTGCTACTATTTTTATAATCCCGTCATGGTTACATCAACACTGGGGGAGGGGGGGCAGAATTTGCATAAAACATACTTCTTCTCGACATCACCTTCAAGTGATGTGTGAGGGCGGCAGAATCTCTTGCCCCTTCTATCCTCAGCCCACAGGGTAATCTGGCAAAGGAGAGTACCCTCACTCTATCGAGTCACAAGACAGCCCCTTAAGCTGAAGGTTTCTTCACCACCCTGTTCTTCTATATATCTGTTATTTTATGCAAGGTATTTCTTCAGCTATTTTTAAACCTCATGTTTATCTTTTGTTAATGCTGCAGTGTTATCTATTTCATAAACTATCAGAAATGATTCATTCAGTCAGACGCTGTGCTGGCTGGCAGCATTCAAAAGGTTCTCTTGGACTTGTCAGTGAGAAGCTGACAGCGTCCTTATGATGAGATAGTCCCATTGGACAAGAGGAGGGAGCGGCCCACAGAGGGGAGGAGGGCGAGAATGCAAAGAGCATGTAGACGAGAAGCAGGAAGAAAAACTTGTATTATTCTGACAGAATTAATGTCCAGACACTTCTGCAATGGCTCAATGAGTACACTGCCTGATGGGAAACACAGGGACCGGGAAAGACCCACGTTCACCCTCGGTCTGCATCGAGTCAACTGATCTCAGTTGAGGCAGCAGTTAGAGCATAGTGGTTGGCCTCTTCGCCTCTGACTAAAGGAGGGGAAAGATTCACACTTGTAACTGTGCAGTCGAACAGGCAAATCTGTCATGAACAAACAGCAAAGCTTCCTAGAACTCTATACACTGTACATCTGAATGGTAGACCTTATTGAACCAACTCAATGGTAGACCTTATTGAACCAACTCAATGGTAGACCTTATTGAACCAACTCAATGGTCGACCTTATTGAACCATCTCAATGGTCGACCTTATTGAACCATCTCAATGGTCGACCTTATTGAACCATCTCAATGGTAGACCTTATTGATCCATCTCATGTGTAGACCGTATTGAACCATCTCAAGGATAGACCTTATTGAACCATCTCAATGGTAGACCTTATTGATCCATCTCATGTGTAGACCGTATTGAACCATCTCAAGGATAGCCCCTACGAAATGAGACAGCACAAAGCATGAATAGTAGCCAGCAGTGGCCCATGGGAATGCCGTCTAGCATGCAACATTGCCCATAATATAACCCAGGGTCATTTCACAAGATTACAAGATAGTAATGGATGAGGAAAGCCATTTGTCCCATCTTAATTATCCATCTATAACAGCCCCAAATGCCCCCCACTGCTGTATCTAGTTATTTCATAAATGAGTCCAGGGTTTCTGCCTCTGCCACCGACCCAGAGTCCGTTCCAAGGGTTGACCACTCTCTGTGTGCGAGGGAGAACCTCCTGGTATCAGTCCTCAATATAATTTTACTAGTTTGAACCTGTGTCTCCCTTATCCTACTTCCCCAATGTTTCCTCTTCTCTCCTGAAGGTGCAGAGTCATCACTGGTACAGTTCCCCGGGCATCAGCCGTTCTCCGCTACCTCATCGGCATTCTAGACGCGCGAGTCCAAGGCAATGAGTGTCAGTCGGCTCTTTTACCATGGAGTGCATCACAGCCAAATGAAGTCTTTTCTTCGCCCCAATATCCGCACACGTGGCCTTTCCAGCAAGAGTCTCTGGGCAGCGATTGGGAGTGAGAACGTTTGACTGATTCTTTCTCGTCTCTAGCCCAGGATCTTTGAGGACACCTTCTCTTCCCTCTCCCAGCAAAGGTCAGCAGGGACCAAACCTGGGAGCTTATGGTTAGTGCGACTTAGTACCATGCGAGACATGGCGTTGACCCCACGGGGGGCATTGTAGTGTGTAGCAATTAACGATTCTACACCGAGTATCAATCTCAAAATTCAATCTCAAAATTCAACATGAGCCCAAAGTTCATCGGCTGCAAGGGCGGTTGCCCATCTCCGGTTTCAGAAAGTCAGCTGCCACGGTGTGTGGCGGGGATGAGATGCTGGACATGAAGCTGCTGTTCCTCTTCCGATGTTGGACGTAGCCTCTGAGGTGGAGCCTGAACTTCTGGTGGAGCGAGGCATAGATGAAGGGGTTGTAGCACGAGGAGCTCATCGCCAGCCAGTGGCAGGACAGATGGAGGACCTTAATGTATTTGTAGTTGAGGATGGTTAGGTCAACGTCCGCGTCAATGATCAGGTTCAGGATCTGCAGGGGCAACCAGCAGATGGCAAAGACCAGAACAGAGATGACTAACAGGATGAAGGTCTTTCTTTTGCCCTTGCTCCATCTGATGTGATTCCTCCCAGCCTCCCCCAGTGCATTTCTTTTCTTGAGATGGATGGTGATAGCACAGTAGGAGATGGTCACGGCAGATAATGGGACCATGTAGGACAGTAGAAGGATGATGCAGGAGTAGGCTAGCCTTTCTTGCTCTAAGCTTGGCCAAGACTCGCCACAAGCTTTGAAATCAACCACACTGAGCTCCTGGTACCTGGTGTGTATGGTGGCCGGGCTTGCCAGGGCAAGAGCGATGACCCATATAGCGGTTATGATGAGGCCAAACCAATGGAGGGTTATTCGTTGGTGGATGGGGTAGGCCACCACCACGTACCTGTCCACCGCGATGGCCGTCAGCGAGAGGATGGAGACGTAGACCGTGGCGGACTGCATGAGCGAGACAAAGTGGCACATGAACCTCCCAAAGAGCCACCCCCGCAACTCAAAGGCGTAGGACAGGGTCAGGGGGACACAGGTCAGACACATGAGGAGATCGGCGACCGAGAGGTTGCCGATGAACAGGTTGGTGGCGTTGTGGAGCTTCTTGTCCAGCATAATGCAGCCAATCAGGAAGATGTTGCCCACGCAGGCCACGGCCACCAGGGCGCAGTAGAGCAGGATGAAGAAGGATTTGTAGTGTTGGAGCAGATCAGTGTCGGGAAAGTTAATCAGAGAACTGCCATTGAGGAAGCTGCTGTTGGCCACGGTCTCTGTTTCCATAATTACTTGCACATCAGCCTTCAATATTCACCCTTTAAATAAAACACAACACTTTATGATCATAGAATCATAGAATGATACAGCACAGAAGAAGGCCATTTGGCCCATCATGCCTGTGCCTGATGTTTGAAACAACAATAACATCTTGCATTTATATAGCGCCTTTAACATAGTAAAATGTTCCCCAGGCGCTTCACAGGAGCATTTTCAGACAGAATTTGACACCGAGCCACATAAGGAGGCAGGTGACCAAAAGCTTGGTCAAAGAGGTCGGTTTTAAGAAGCGTCTTAAAGGAGGAGAGAGAGGCGGAGAGGTTTAGGGAGGGAATTCCAGAGCTTAGGGCCCAGGCAGCTGAAGGCACGGCCGCCAATGGTGGAGCGATTAAAATCAGGGATGCTCAAGAGGGCAGAATTAGTGGGGCGCAGAGATCTCGGAGTGTTGTGGGGCTGGAGGAGGTTACAGAGATAGGGAGGGGGTGGGGCCATGGAGAGATTTGAAAACAAGGATGAGAATTTTAAAATCGAGGCGTTGCTTAACCAGGAGCCAATGTAGGTCAGCAAGCACAAGGGTGATGGGTGAACGGGGAAAAGCTATCCAATTAGTCCCATTCTCCTGCCCTTTCCCTATAGCCCTGCAAATTTCCCCCCTTCCCCTGATAATAAGCATTCCATTTGGCCGCTAATGGGGTAATAATGAGTTGCTGACACACTGATATCATCTCTCTCTCCACCTCCCTGCCAGTCCCATTTTTTATCTCCCTTATTTTCTCTTACCACCTCCACCCTGCAGTTCCCTGGTTGATAGTCCCGACAGGTAACCACCTCCCAAACCTCGGCCATTGCCGCTCTACCATGACTGCCCTGGTGTTGGAGCCTCAACCATTCACCATATTCATTAACGACTTTAGATAATGGGACAGAAAGCCACATGTCTAAGTTTGCCGATGACACAAATATAGGCGGGCATTGTAAGCAGTGTAGAAAGACTTGCATTTCTATAGCGCCTTTCACAACCTCAGGACGTCCCAAAGCGCTTTACAGCCAATGAGATACTTTTGGAGTGTGGTCACTGTTGTAATGTGGGAAACACGGCAGCCAATTTGCGCACAGCAAGCTCCCACAAACAGCAATGCGATAATGACCAGATAATCTGTTTTTAGTGATGTTGATTGAGGGATAAATATTGACCAGGACACCAGGGATAATTCCCCTGCTCTTCTTCGAAATAGTGCCATGGGGATCTTTTACGTCCACCTGAGAGAGCAGATGGGGGCCTCGGTTTAACATCTCATCCAAAAGACAGCACCTCCAACAGTGCAGCGCTCCCTCAGTTCTACACTGGAGTGTCAGCCTAGATTTATGTGCTCAAGTCCCTGGAGTGGGACTATGACCCCACAAACCTTCTGACTCAGAGGCGAGGGTGCTGCCCACTGAGCTACAGCTGACACTCTAGATCAAAGCATAAAATTACAAAGAGATATCAATAGATTAAGCGAATGGGCAAAATTGTGGCAAATGGATTTCAATGTAAGCAAATGTGAGGTCATCCATTTTGGACCTAAAATGGATAGAACAGAGTACTTTCTAAATGGTTAAAAAGCTAAAAACAGTGGAGGTCCAAAGAGACTTGGGGGTCCAGGTAGATAGATCATTAAAATGTCATGAACAGGTACAGAAAATAATCAAAAAGGCTAATGGAATGCTGGCCTTTATATCTAGAGGACTAGAATACCAGGGGGTAGAAGTTATGCTGCAGCTGTACAAAACCCTGGTTAGACCACACCTGGAGCACTGGGAGCAGTTCTGGGCACCACACCTTAGGAAGGATATACGCCTTGGAGGGAGTGCAGCGTAGGTTTACCAGAATGATACCCGGACTTCAGGGGTTAAGTTACGAGGATTACACAAACTAGGGTTGTATTCCCTGGAATTTAGAAGGTTAAGGGGTGATCTGATCGAAGTTTTCAGGATATTAAGGGGAATGGAGAGAGTAGATAGAGAGAAACTATTTCTGCTGGTTGGGGAGTCTAGAACGAGGGGGCATAGTCTAAAAATTAGAGTGAAATTAAGAAACACTTCTACACACAACGAGTGGCAGAAGTTTGGAACTCTCTTCCGCAAACGGCAATTGATGCTGGGCCAATTGTTAATTTTAAATCTGAGATTGATAGGTTTTTTGTTAACCAAAGGTATTAAGGGATATGGGCCAAAGGCGGGTAGATGGAGCTAGGTCGCAGATCAGCCATGATCTCATTGAATGGCGGAGCAGGCTCCTCCTGTGCCTAGGAGCTACAAAGACCCAGGTTGAATCGCCTGCTACTAAACAGAGGTACTTTCTATATAACAGAAACCATTTCTTTAGATTGTGGGGTTTCGGAGTAGGGTTCCCCAGAGAGTTATAGGCCCAACAAGGAGCCAGCGATTCGGGAGATGAGTAAGTTGTGGGTGAGGGAGGGGTCCTGTGAGCTGGTCTCATTTCTTCCACTGAAGGTATAGATTTAACAGCGGGAAAGAAAAGGTGAAACTATAAAATGAAAAATAAAAGTGATGCAGAATAAGAAGTGCAAACAGTACAGGAGAAACAAATAAATAAAACCTCCCAGTGTCTTTCTTCAGGTTTTGGGTTCTGGTTTTAAGTTTCTTTGTTTAGTCCTGTGGTAGGGCGAGTTTCTTCTAATCAAAGATCACAATTATTTATGGGGGAAAAATTTGGTTGCTTTGCGACTCCCGTTAGTGCCCTAAGAAGGCGCGGCACCGCCGACGCCTCCCGCGAAATTCAGCAGTGGCGGGAACCGTTAGCGCCCTGCGGCGCTGTGACACCGGCGATGACGTCATCGGCATGCGTATCGCCTCTCTTGCGCCCCGGCCACGATTTCCGGGAGTGCTCCCTGACTTACCGCCAGACACTATGTCCGACGGGGTCGGGGGGGGGGGTGCGTACCTGCGGCCGGGGCGGCGCTAATTAAAGGCGAGGTGCCGGGCGGCCATTTTTGTTGCTGGCCGCCTGCCAGCACCTGCCTTCGCTGCCGTCCCCGGCCTCCTGACCCGCGCCCCCCACGGAGTGCCGGCTGTGCTCCGTGAGCCCGGCACTTCTCCTGAGTGCCGGGCTCTATTGCCGGCACTCCCGATCCCCGGGGGCCCAGCTGGGCCTCGGGTCGCGCTGCGCCAGGCCCCTCACCTTTAAGAAGGGGAGGAAGGCCTGCAATACCGCGGCGCGACGTGCCACAGCGCGTGGCACTGCCGCACGTAGCGCCGCAATATTCCCTCGCAGCGCCCCAAGAGGGTGGCGGGGCGTTTCCAGTATCGGCCCGTTTCCCACTTGCAGCACGACCGATGAATTTCGGCCACGGGGGCGGTAATTTTTTTCTAGGGCGCTAAAAGTAGCGCACCGGCGAAGTTAGCGCCCCCGAAGGAGGGCGCGACTCAATTTCCCCCCCCCCTATATCTTTCATGCAGGGTTATCGCAAACCCCACCTGTTGCCAAGCTCCCGGGCGTTTCCTGTCGGTGAGCAGAGGCAGATTTGAAAAAGTCCGGACCGATGCGTTGCCCGGGTCTTTTAAAGAGAGACACAGTTTATCGGGCAGCTCCCGTGGCCGTTCAGATCTCTGACAGAAATCATTCCTTTAGTTTGCCGGTGGCGGGGAGGGGGGGAGGGGGTTCAGAGTGGGGGCCGCCCAGACCACCGAGGGTACAAGAGGGGTTCCCCCAGGGGGGGGTCTGCGTGACAATCGCAGGGGGGCGGGGGTTTGCAGGGTGGGAGGTGTCTCCGAGAACACTAAATCTACAATTGCTGGCGCACCAGCACATTATTTCTAGTGCAGTATATTTAATAAAGAAATGTTTACCGCAGTGATATTAAACAGAGGATCTTTCTTTAGACTCCAGGTTGTCAAACAAAGGACAGTGGAAACCTGGAGCACTCTCCCCCCAAAAAGCTGTTGCATCTAGGGGGGGGGGGGGGGGTGCGGCGGGAGGGAGTCAACTGAAAATTCCAAACTGAGCTTTTTGTCGGGCAAAGGTATTAAGGGTTATGGAACCAAGGCAGGCGGACGGAGCTGAGGTACAGAACCGCCATGGCGGAACAGGCTCGAGGGGCTGAATGGCCTCCTCCTGCTCCTGTGTTCCTAAACTGGGGGGGGGGGGTGGTCCCTGGTCTAAAGGCAGTCTCCACACCCCACCCTCCCCTCCCCCCCCACCCCACCCCACCCCACTCTGAGAAGTTTGACAGCCACTGGATTGGATCTTGCTCTGCAATAACCCGTAGCGAGCAGCTGCCCCTCACGGTAACACGGAGCTTCGCTTAAAATAAGAAATACTCTTGACGGCAGCGTCAGCCCCTTCTAAATCGGAATGGCGCACCCTTCGCTCCGAACTGATTACCTTCGGTTCAGATGTGAATTTGCAGGATTTATGACAAGCTGGATTGAAACATAAAGAATGATTTGACCAGAGACTCACCTCTGAATCTCCTGGTGATGGGCAGTTGTTGCTGAAATGCCTTCTTGAAGATGATTCTGGGGGTCGCTGGCACAGCCCGATGCCCTCTTACACCTGTTGCCCGATGCCCCCTTGCTCCTGTTGCCCGATGCCCTCTTACACCTGTTGTCCGATGCCCCCCTTGCTCCTGTTGCCCGATGCCCTCTTACACCTGTTGTCCGATGCCCCCCTTGCTCCTGTTGCCCAATGCCCTCTTACACCTGTTGCCCGATGCCCCCTTGCTCCTGTTGCCCGATGCCCTCTTACACCTGTTGTCCGATGCCCCTCTTGCTCCTGTTGCCCAATGCCCTCTTGCCCCTGTAGCCTGGTGCTCCCTTGTTGCTGCTCCCCGGACGCTCCAACCTTAAAGGGGACTCGGCGATACTGAGACACGCAAACTCTCTCCCAGCCTCTCAGAGATTTAAACCAGAATGAGAAAGCCCGAGTCTCTTTAGTGTCGAGTGTCCTTGGGGCGATTTTAATCGCTCTCATTGGTCGGGATGTTTTGATGGACTCAAATGGTAAATGCAGGGAGTTGGAGAGGGAAGGGGTTGGGATTTAAAGGGCCCCTGTCCTGTGTGATCTCAGCCCAGAGATTACTCACTCCCCTTCAGATATTCCTGGGCAAACTACAGCCAATACTTTCATAGTCAGACTGGCTGGCAGGTTATACTGTATTACAATGTTGTTTTAATTTAAATTGGGTTAGGAGTCACGGAACATAAATTGATAGGGACTATGCAGAGGTTAAACCTTTTTTTAAACAGACAAATATTTCCCCCAACTCTCATTAATCATTGTCTTTGGCAGTGAATGTTTTTCCGAACATGTTCGTCTTTCTCTCCCCTTTCTCTTGTGAAAACGCTGGCAGATGCGGCGATACTCAGCGCCCCCCTGTGCCCAGGTGGCCATTCATCCTGTGTGGCAGCCTAGCCAGTGAGGGTCCGCAGCGGTTTGACTGTGTGAGGCATCGCAAGCTCAACCGATCCCATCTCCGCGACGTGGTTACGGTGCTCCCTGTACAAAGCGTCAGCCGTGGCTCAGTGGGTAGCACCCTCTCGTCTCTGAGTCAGAAGGTCATGGGTTCACAGTCCCCACTCCAGCGACTCAAGCACAGAAAACCCAGGCTGACACGCCCAGTGCAGTACTGAGGGAGCGTTGCACTGTCAGAGGTGCCAGTGTTCAGATAAGGCATTTAACAGAAGCCCGGTCTGCCATCTCCGACCTAAGCTGACACTCCCAGTGCAATACTGAGGGAACTCCGCTGCACTGTCGGAGGTGCCGTCTTTCGGATGAGACGTTAAACCAGTCCACTCTCTCAGGTGGACGTAAAAGATCCCACGGCACTCTTGGAAGAAGAGCAGGGGAGTTCTCCCCGGTGTCCTGGGGCCAATATTTATCCCTCAACCAACATCATGAAATCAGATGATCCGGTCATTATCACATTGCTGTTTGTGGGAGCTTGCTGTGCGCAAATTGGCTGCCGCGTTTCCTACATTACAACAGTGACTACACTTCAAAAGTACTTCATTGGCTATAAAGTGCTTTGGGACATCGTGAGGTTGTGAAAGGTGCTATAGAAATATCTTCCTTTCTTTTACAATGTAACACCTGAGAGCACCTAAGGAGGTGGATTAGGTGGACCTGATCAGGAAAGTGGCTGGGATGGTGGGGAACTTACATGGGGGAGGGGAGACACAGTTACAGAGAAGAGTTTTAACGGGAAGACTTTTGAACTTAGGAAGGGAGAGAATTACAGGTAGCCCGTGCCTTGGACAGTAGACCTTAAACATCCACTCCATGGTTGCAGTGTGTACCATCTACAAGAGGCACTGTAGCAACTCGCCAAG
This sequence comes from Somniosus microcephalus, assembly GCF_052327205.1. Classification (NCBI taxonomy): domain Eukaryota; kingdom Metazoa; phylum Chordata; class Chondrichthyes; order Squaliformes; family Somniosidae; genus Somniosus; species Somniosus microcephalus. The sequence continues at coordinate 11,455,347 of NC_141020.1, read as the reverse complement.
GCTTCTTCAGCAGCACCTCCCAAACCCGCGACATCTTCCACCTAGAAGGACAAGGGCAGCAGGCGTACGGGAACACCACCACCTCCAAGTTCCCCTCCAAGTCACACACACCATCCTGACTTGGAAATATATCTGTAAGAAGTCACACAACACCAGGTTATAGTCCAACAGCTTTATTTGAAATCACAAGCTTTCGGAGCGCTGCTCCTTCTTCAGGTGGACTATAACCTGGTGTTGTGTGACTTCTTACATTTGTCCACCCCAGTCCAACTCCGGCATCTCCACACCATGGAAATATATCGGCCGCTCCTTCATTGTCGCTGGGTCAAAATCCTGGAACTCCCTCCCTAACGGCACTGTGGGAGCACCTTCACCACACGGGACTGCAGCGGTTACATAAGAACATAAGAAATAGGAGCAGGAGTAGGCCAATCGGCCCCTCGAGCCTGCTCCGCCATTCAATAAGATCATGGCTGATCTGATCCTAACCGCCAATCTACTATCACAGAACCATCTCCTGAATCTAACAGAATTAGACACACGAAATAGGAGCAGGATCAGGCTACACAGCCCCTGGGCCCACTCCGCTACCCATAGGGCCATGTCCGATCCGAACCTAGACTCATGTCCAAATTCCTGCCCGCTCCCCGTAACCCTTAATTCCCTTTACTTCTAGGAAACTGTCTATTTCTGTTTTAAATTTATGTAATGATGTAGCTTCGACAGCTTTTTGGGGCAGCATATTCCATGGACCTACCACCCTCTGAGTGAAGTAGTTCCTCCTCATCTCAGTTTTGAAAGAGCAGCCCCTTATTCTAAGACTATGCCCCCTAGTTCTAGTTTCACCCATCATCGGGAACATCCTCCCCGCATCCACCCGATCCAACCCCTTCACAATCTTATATGTTTCAATAAGATCGCCTCTCATTCTTCTGAACTCCAATGAGTAGAGTCCCAATCTACTCAACCTCTCCTCATATGTCCATCCCCGGGATTAACCGAGTGAACCTTCTTTGTACTGACTCGAGAGCAAGTATGTCTTTTCTTAAGTATGGACACCAAAACTGTACGCAGTATTCCAGGTGCGGTCTCACCAATACCTTGTACAACTGAAGCAATACCTCCCTATTTTTATATTCTATCCCCCTAGCAATGAAAGCCAACATTCCATTGGCCTTCTTAATCACTTGCTGCACCTGCATACTAACCTTTTGAGTTTCGTGCACCAGGGCCCCCAGATCCCTTTGTACTTCCCTTTGGCTCACCACCACCTTCTCAAGGGCAACTAGGGATGGGCAATAAATGCTGGCATTGCCAGGGACGCCCACATCCCGAGAATGAATAAAAATAAGTGTAGCCTGATGTGCATTCACATGCAGCTTCCACAGGGGTCACTAGATGGCGATCAGGCGCCAGAGCCCTGGCTGACTTGCCCAGGGGCACTGCAGCCAACTGCAGGAACCCTGTAAATAAAAGCACATGGGGTCCTGGGCTTTATTAACAGAGGCATAGACTAATGCAATAAAGTTTTGCTAAACCTTTATCAAACACTGGTTAGGCCTCAGCTGGTGTATTGTGTTCGGTTCTGGGCACCACACTTTAGAGGGTGCCGAGGGGATTTACTAGAATGGTTCCGGGGATGAGGGGCTTCAGTTATGTGGAGAGACTGGAGAAGCTGGGGTTGTTCTCCTTGGAGCAGAGAAGGTTAAGAGGAGATTTGATAGAGGCGTTCCAAATCATGAAGGGTTCAATTATTTCCAGTGGCAGGAGGGTGGGTAACCAGAGGGACACAGACTCAAGGTGATTGGCAAAAGAACCAGAGGGGGAGACGAGGAAAATTTTTTTTTTTTTTTACGCGGCGAGTTGTGATCTGGAACGCGCTGCCTGAAAGGGCGGTGGAGGCAGATTCAATCGTGGTTTTCAAAAGGGATTTGGATAAATACTTAAAGGGAAAAAAATTTGCTGGGCTATGGGAAAAGAGCAGGGGGGCAGTGGGATTAATTGGAGAGCATAATAGAGTCATAGAGTCATAGAGTCATAGAGGTAGATTTTCCCGAACCTGTCGGGAAGAAGGCGGGACTACAACTTTCGGGTTTCTGACCCGCCTACATCGACGTCCGGCCAATCCGCTCGATTTTCCCTTGATTGACCTTGTTGAGCCTGCCCAGCGGGCTCAGCAGGCCAATTAAGGGCCACCCGGCAACAGGTGACGTCACAGATTGACATTTCATCTGTCAAGAGTTCTTGACAGATGAAATATCAGTGTTTCACAGCTGTTTGAAGCTGTGAAACACTGACAATCTGAGTTCTAACATGAGTCCTTCTGCACAGACTCAGTTAGAACTGTCACTGACACTCAAAGCTGAAGGCTGTCACTTTTCACAGATCGCAGCCGTTCAGCTTTAAGTGCCGGCTGAGTGATAGGCTCCAGACGGCTACCGGAAGAAAGGCTGTTAAGGTAAGTACAGGTAAGTAAAAGTTCTTTACACACTTTAGACACACCAAACACACTTACCTTTACACTCATGCACCCATCACTCACCTGAACACCGACATCGTGACCCCTCCAAGTCCTTCAACCCGACGGTCCGCCTGCTCTAACCTGGCGTGGTTTGGAGCCGTCAGGAATCCCACACGACACCCCTCAAAATAGGGATTAGGCTAAAAACTGCCTGTTAACCAACAGGCAGTAAATTGGCACTAATCCCTTCCCGCCTGGTTTCGGCGGGTCCCAGTGCGGGGCGGGTACCCGCTGCCCCTGAAAGTTGCGTGGGGCGGGGTTTTGGGCGGGATGGTGTCGGGACCCCCGAATTCGGGATTTCCCCCCCCCCCCCCCACGCCTGAAATCCCACCTGACAGCTCCAGGAAAATCTAGCCCATAGATTAATAGAGTTATACAGCACAGAAAGAGGCCCTTCGGCCCATCGTGTCCGCGCCGGCCATCAAGCCCTGTCTATTCTAATCCCATTTTCCAGCACTTGGTCCGTAGCCTTCTATGCTATGGCATTTCAAGTGCTCATCTAAATGCTTCTTGAATGTTGTGAGGGTTCCTGCCTCTACCACCCTTTCAGGCAGTGAGTTCCAGATTCCAACCACCCTCTGGGTGAAAAAGTTTTTCCTCAAATCCCCTCTAAACCTCCTGCCCCTTACCTTGAAACTATGCCCCCTGGTTATTGACCCCTCTACTAAGGGGAAAAGTTCCATTCTATCTACCCTATCTATGCCCCTCATAATTTTGTACACCTCAATCAGGTCCCCCCTCAGCCTTCTCTGCTCTAAGGAAAACAACCCCAGCCTGTCCAGTCTCTCTTCATAGCTGAAGCGCTCCAGCCCAGGTAACATCCTGGTGAAACTCCTCTGCACCCTCTCCAATGCAGTCACATCCCTCCTATAGTTTGGCGACCAGAACTGCACACAGTATTCCAGCTGTGGCCTAACTAGCGTTTTGTACAGCTCCATCATAGCCTCCCTGCCCTTATATTCTATGCCTCAGCTAATGAAGGCAAGTGTCCCATATGCCTTTTTAACCACCTTATCTACCTGTCCTGCTGTCTTCAGGGATCTATGTACATGCACACCAAGGTCCCTCTGATCCTATGTCCTTCCTAGGGTCCTACCATTCATTGTGTATTCCCTTGCCTTGTTAGTCCTCCCAAAATGCATCACCTCACACTTTTCAGGGTTAAATTCCATTTGCCACTATTCTGCCCATCTGACCAACCCGTCTATATCGTCCTGTAGCCTGAGGCTTCCCTCCTCTCTATTTACCACTCCACCAATTTTCGTGTCATCTGCGAACTTACTGATCATACCTCCTACATTCATATCTAAATCATTAATGTACACTACAAACAGCAAAGGACCCAGCACCGATCCCTGCGCTACACCACTGGACACAGGCTTCCAGTCACAAAAACAACCTTCGACCATCACCCTCTGCCTCCTGCCACGAAGCCAATTTTGGATCCAATGTGCCAAATTGCCCTGGATCCCACGGGCTCTTACCTTCTTGACCAGTCTCCCATGCGGGACTTTGTCAAAAGCCTTACTGAAGTCCATGTAGACTACATCAACTGCACTACCCTCATTCACACACCTAGTCACCCCCTCGAAAAATTCAATCAAATTGGTTAGACATGAAATAACAACAGAAAACGCTGGAAAAACTCAGCAGGCCAGGGCAACATCCGTGGAGAGAGAAACAGAGTCAATGTTTCAGGTCGAAACCCTTCGTCAGGACTGAGAAAAAACACAGGAAATGAAACCGATTAAAAGGCCAGTTTGGGGGCTGGGAAATGGGGATGAAAGAACAAAAGAGAAGTGAAGAGACATTAAGAGGTATTCAAAACCAGACGAGATGGTGGTCGGACTAGTGGAGACAAAAGACGGCTCAGATTAGGTGTGAAATGCGCTGGCAGAATGGGAGACAGCTGCCATGTGGGAGAGAGAAAAAGGGGGAAGGGCACAAACAAAGGTGTGGATAAAAAGTATATATAAAAATGTAATAGGGGCCGAGGTTATGATCTGAAATTGTTGAACTCGATATTGAGTCCGGAAGACTGTAAAGTGCCTAATCGGAAGATGAGGTGCTGTTCCTCGAGCTTACGCTGAGCTTCCGTGGAACAATGCAAGAGGCCGCGGACGGTGAGGTCCGAGTGGGAATGGGGCGGAGAATTAAAATGACAGGCGACCGGAAGCTCGGGGTCACCCTTACGGACTGAACGGAGGTGTTCCGCAAAGCGGTCACCCAATCTGCGTTTGGTTTCCCCAATGTAGAGGAGACCGCATCGTGAGCAGCGAATACGGTATACTAGATATGGTTAGACATGATCTCCCCCTGACAAAGCCATGCTGACTATCCTTGATTGATCCTTGCCTCTCCAAGTGGAGACTAATTCTGTCCCTCAGAATAGCACTACCAAAGAGCCAGCACAGGCACGATAGGCCGAACGGCCTCCTTCTGTGCTGTATCATTCTATGGCTTCACTGTTGCCCTGGCTGTGAGTGATTAACCCACCACAGACTGGAGCTCAAGTCTGGTCTGTGCGTCTCAGGGAGATGCTGCAAATAGATCACCAACTGCACGGAAATAATGTGGACCAGAGTTTTAGACAAAGACCTTAACCAGTGTACGAGCAGAAGTCACTAACTAGTTAAAAAGTAATTAAGCTCTTTCGAAGTTTTCGTACAAAAGTTTATCATCCCAGCAGCGTGCCTATGGTGCCCTCTGGTGGCCGATTGCGACAGTACAGGTTTCAGCTCCTCCGGCCCAAGGCACTGATGCTCTGTGAAGCTCTTCCCATGTGTAAGAGGAATGGGGAGTTGCTGGAGGTTGGAAAAAGTCTGGGGTGATTGATCTATGAGTCATTCAAAGACCCACATGGGCCCCACTCCAGAAGACCTGAGTACATAATCCAGGCTGACACTCCCAGTGCGGTACTGAGGGAGTGCTGCACAGTCGGAGGTGCCGTCTTTCGGACGCGAGGTTAAACTGAGGCCCCCGTCTGCTCTCTCGGGTGGATGTAAAAAAATTCCACAGCCACTATTTCGAAGAAGAACAGGGTCCCCGGTGTCCTGGCCGATATTTATCTGTCAACCGACGTAACAAAAACAGATGATCTGGTCATTTATCACACTGCTGTTTGTGGGAGCTTGCTGTGCGCAAATTGGCTGCTGCGTTTCCTACATTACAACAGTGACTACACTTCAAAAAGTACTTCACTGGCTGTAAAGCGCTTTGGGAGGTCCGGTGGTCCTGAAAGGCGCTATAGAAATGCAAGTCTTTCTTTTTTTTTCTTTCGCTCCCGAGGCCTGAGCAGATAATCAAGGCTGACAGGCCACTGCTGCACTGCCAGAGGTCCCACCACAAACAATTACGGTAAGACAAGCCACAGATGCGCTGTGCTAAGATACCGTAGGGCATCCTGCGCTGGGGAAACCGCACCACAGCACGAGTCAGCGCAGGGAGGAGGGCTGGAGATAGAAAAAGATAAGCCTTCAAATTAAACATCACATTGCCGTTTTTCGGATGAGACGTTAAACCGAGGCCCCGTCTGCTCTCTCAGGTGGACGTAAAAGATCCCGCGGCCACTATTTCGAAGAAGAGCAGGGGAGTTCTCGCCAGTGTCCTGGGGCCAATAGTTATCCCTCAATTTTTCCCCTCCGACATGACAGCTGTCCTTCATTCTGCCAGCGCAATCCACACCCCATCTAGAGCCATCCTTTGTTCCTTAACCTGTCCCATTACCACCTCCTCTCGCCTTGAATATCTCTTAATGTCTCTCAATGTCTCTTAATCTCTCCTGCTTTCTATCCTATCACTGACCTTCCCTTTTGTTCTTTCACCCCCTCCCCCTTTTCCCAGCCCCTAAACTTGCTTTCCATTTCCTGCTTGTTTCTCAGTTCTGACGAAGGGTCACAGACCTGAAACGTTAACTCTGTTTCTCTCTCCACGGATGCTGCCCTGGCCTGCTGAGTTTTTCCAGCGTTTCCTGTTGTTATTTCGGATTTCCAGCATCCGCAGTATTTTGCTATCGTCACTAAAAACAGATGATCCGATCATTATCACATCGCTGTTTGTGGGAGCTTGCTGTGCGCAAATTGGCTGGCGCGTTTCCTACATCACAACACTGACTGACGTAATAAAACTCACTACGCACTTGGTTTGAGTATAAAGCAAGGCTTTAATCAACTTGTTTCAGAACATGGAGGTCTAGTTGTACTTCACTAGTTCCTGTCTTACAAAATGTCCCTGGTAAGCTGGGGCCCACGCCCAAGTATTTATACTCCTTGGACAGCGCCACCAGCTGGCCGTCCAGCATTATTTCGCGAGTAGTTTCTTGATGAATGATGAGATTTATAACAGTGACTACACTTCAAAAAGTACTTAATTGGTTGTAAAGTGCTTTGGGACGCCCTGAGTTTGTGAAAGGCGCTATATAAATGTAAAGTTCTTTCTTTCTTTATGATGCATTGGTCCACTGAGCCCTCACTGAGGGACTCTGCTCCAAACCCATTACGTAAAGCAAACACTGCGCTGTATTAAGCGTAAGGCGAGCGCTTTCAAAGGTTTTCTGTCCGCACTCATCCTGAAGATCGCACTAAGGCTCGAGGGGCCGATTGGCCTACTCCTGCTCCTATTTCTTATGTTCTTATGTTCTTATGATGCTACGTTCCTCGAGGTGGCGCTGTTGAAACACGTATGTGCTGTGAACATATTAAAGAGAAACAGTAACTGCCCCAGCCAGTGTTGCCAGCCCGCCGGGATTTTTTTTTTTAAATTCGTTCATGGGATGTGGGCGTCGCTGGCAAAGCCAGGATTTATTGCCCATCCCCTAGTTGCCCTCGAGAAGGTGGTGGTGAGCCGCCTTCTTGAACCGCTGTAGTCCCGTGCGGTGAAGGTGCTCCCACAGTGCTGTTAGGGAGGGAGTTCCAGGATTCTGACCCAGCGACGATGAAGGATCGGCCGATCTATTTCCGAGTCAGGATGGTGTGTGACTCGGAGGGGAACTTGGAGGTGGTGCTGTTCCCATGCTCCTGCTGCCCTTGTCCTTCTAGGTGGAAGAGGTCGCGGGTTTGGGAGGTGCTGCCGAAGAAGCCTTGGCGAGCTGCTGCAGTGCATCTTGTAGATGGTACACACTGCAGCCACGGTGCGCCGGTGGTGGAGGGAGTGAATGTTTAAGGTGGTGGATGGGGTGCCAATCAAGCGGGCTGCTTTGTCCTGGATGTTGTCGAGCTTCTTGAGTGTTGTTGGAGCTGCACTCATCCAGGTAAGGGGAGAGTATTCCATCACACTCCTGACTTGTGCCTTGTAGATGGTGGAAAGGCTTTGGGGAGTCAGGAGGTGAGACACTCGCCACAGAATACCCAGCCTCTGACCTGCTCTTGTTGCCACAGTATTTACGTGGCTGGTCCAGTTAAGTTTCTGGTCAATGGTGACCCCCAGGATGTTGATGGTGGGGGATTTGGCGATGGTGATGCTGATGGTATTGCCCTGGAGTCTCCAGGAATTAAAAGTTAACCTCCTGGCCAGTGCTGCGAGCAAACCCGGAAGAAAAATCACAGGTCCGTTAAAAAATGGTGTGCTCTTTACATCTTGAACACTTTCCTTTACTGGTTACAAAAATATTGGCGATGGGTGAAAAAAGGCTGTTTGATTGGGTGGGGCGGTTGGAGTTGGAGGTCTGGCGGACATACGCCCAACCAGAGTTGGCAACCCAAACACCCAGCCAAACCCTAACCCCTGGCCCCAGTCAGCAGGTCGTGGGTTCCAGGCCCAGCCCAGAGACTTGAGCACAAAATTCTAGGCCGACACTCCAGTGCAGTGCTGAGGGAGTGCCGCACTGTCGGAGGTGCCATCTTTCGGATGAGGCGTTAAACCGAGGCCCCGTCTGCTCTCTCAGGTGGATGTAAAAGATCCCACTGCCACTATTTCGAAGAAGAGCAGGGGGGAGTTCTCCCCGGTGTCCTGGGGCCAATATTTATCCCTCAATCAACATCGCTAAAAAACTGATGATCTGGTCATTATCACATTGCTGTTTGTGGGAGCTTGCTGTGCGCAATTGGCTGCCCCATTTCTTACATTACGACAGTGACCACACTTCAAAAAGTATTTCATTGGCTGTAAAGCGCTTTGAGACGTCCGGTGGTCGTGAAAGGCGCTATAGAAATGCAAGTCTTTCTTTTTTTTCTTTCACTCAAGTAGCACTGACGAAAGGTCATCGACCTGAAACGTTAACTCTATTTCTCTCTTCACAGATGCTGCCTGACCCGTTGAGTATCTCCAGCATTTTCTGTTTTTATTTCAGATTTTCAGCATCTGCGATATTTTCTTTTTGTATTGTTGTAGCACAGAACCAAACAGGTCTAGGAGACTCGGGGGGAAAATATTATAGCCGAACTATTATGGACTATCCCAGCTTGAATAAACCACCCTCGAGGTCCCAGGTCTGACCTCCCTCCCCCGGTCTGTGCCATTTTAGTTGACATCATCGGGGCAGCGGTTGTGGTTCTACAATTGGCCTCAGTGCCATTGAGGGAGGGAAGAAGTGGGAATGGGACGGAAATCGACCAGGGTTCTTGCTGCTGGTCCCTGGCCAGTGACTCCCACTGGCGAGTGCACCTATGGGCGTCAGGTGAGGGCCGGACAGGGGGCTGTGAGGCCTTTAACAGTTGAATAGCCCGCCGTCCAAGTTCGACCCGAGGAACGGGTTCGCGAGTGAGAGGCTAGCGGGCGGCTCATTCCCCAGCGCGAGCCAGAAATTTCAGGAGGAGAGCCAGTTGTAACGACATCACCAACTTGCATTTATATACAGGAACGGTAGCTTACTGCACTAGTAATCCAGAGGCCCGGACTAATGATCCCCGAGACGTGAGTTCAAATCCCACTCACGGCAGTTGGGGTTTTTAAATTCAGTTAATTAAATAAATCTGGAACAAAAAGCTAATGGCCCAGAAATTCGGGTCTCCACGGGTGAGTACGCACGGGGTACTCACCCGTAGGCCTAATGGAAGTGCCAGTTTCGTGCATGCACTGCGCATGCGCGGGAAACCGGAACTTCCGTTCCCCTGAAAGAAGGGGTTCAGAGGTCGAACACGTGCGCCGGAGAGGCAGCGCGTACGCATCGAACTAAGGTTTTTTTTCCAGGTTTCTCCGGGAGGGTAAGTCTCCAGAAGTTAGACATGTAAAAAGCAGTCGCAAGGCCTGCTTTTCACAAGGTAAGTGGTGAATTAATTAAAATTAAAACATTTTTTCCACAGGTTTATTATTTTTAAATACTTTAAAGAAAGGTAAGTTTATTTTTAGCCCCGTTAGAAAATGTAATTAATTTTTTCAAAAATTTAAATTATTGTTTAAAATAGTTATTTCATGTAATTTATAATTTATTTAAAAAATGTGATTTAAAAAAAAATGTATTTTAAGTTTTAGTGATGTTTTGGGGCTTATAGTATTTATAGTTTTGACAGCTCTTCCTGTCAAACTTATGAATGAAGCATTCCCTGCTACCATTGGCTCTCCATGGCCCATGTGATCCCAGGGGATGCATCGAACTAACTGCGCCCCTGGGATACGCAAGCACTGCGCGCCGGCAGCTGGAGGAGACCCAGGATCGCAATCCCACGTGGGCCCACAGCTCAACGGCCGGCGCGCTAGGTAGGTGCAGGTCGGAGGCTTGCACCCGCGGGAAGCCCCCGACCCGAATTTCTGGGCCATTATCAGTAATAGGTGACCATGTAACTACCGGATTGTTGTAAAAACCAATCTGGTTCACTAATGTCCTTCAGGGGAAGGAAATCTGCAGCCCTTACCCAATCTGGTCGATATGTGACTCCAGACCCACAGCAATGTTGTTGACTCTGAAATGGCCCAACGAGTCACTCAGTTGTAACAAACCGCTACAAAGAACAACAGTTGAAGAAGGCGGTGAGCCGCCACCTTCTTGAGGGCAATTAGGGATGGGCAATAAATGCTGGCCTTGCCAGCGACACCCACAGCCCAGGGACAAATAAAAAAAAATACAGCACCTTCAATGTAGTAAAACGTTCCAGGGCGCTTCGCAGGAGCGATTATCAAACAAAGTTTGACACCGAACCACATAAGGAAATATTAGTGCAGGTGACCAAAAGCTTGGACAAAGAGGTAGGTTTTAAGAAGCGCCTTAGAGGTGGAGAGGCGGAGAGGTTAAGGGAGGGAATTCCAGAGCTTAGGGCCCAGGCAGCTGAAGGCACAGCCGCCAATGGTGGAGCGATGGAAATCAGGGATGCGCAAGAGGCCAGAATTGGAGGAGCGCAGAGATCGCGGAGGGTTGTGGGGCTGGAGAGATAGGGAGGGGGGCGAGGGCAGGGCGAGGGATATGAAAATGTTAAAATCGAGGAGTTTTAAAATTACAGGGCAAACCTATTCACAGGTAACCACAGCAACCCTTTGCTTCACACCATTCTCATAGTGTGTGAATTGGAAAGCATCACAGCAAACAGCGGTGGTAAGGCAAAGCACAGATGCGCTGTGTTAAGTTACCATACGGCATCCTGCACTGGGGAATCGCAACCCCAGCAAGAGTCAGCGGATGTTGGAAACGAGATACAACAAGATAAGCCTTCAAATTAAACATCATACTGTCGTCTTTCGGATGAGACGTTAATTGGACCGGTTAATGTGAGAGAGGACAGGTTAATGTGTGAGAGGACAGGTTAACGTGTGAGAGGACAGGTTAATGTGTGAGAGGACAGGTTAACGTGTGAGAGGACAGGTTAATGTGTGAGAGGACAGGTTAATGTGTGAGAGGACAGGTTAATGTGTGAGAGGACAGGTTAATGTGTGAGAGGACAGGTTAATGTGTGAGAGGACAGGTTAACGTGTGAGAGGACAGGTTAATGTGTGAGAGGACAGGTTAATGTGTGAGAGGACAGGTTAATGTGTGAGAGGACAGGTTAACGTGTGAGAGAGGACAGGTTAATGTGTGAGAGGACAGGTTAATGTGTGAGAGGACAGGTTAATGTGTGAGAGGACAGGTTAATGTGTGAGAGGACAGGTTAACGTGTGAGAGAGGACAGGTTAACGTGTGAGAGTACAGGTTAATGTGGGAGAGGACAGGTTAATGTGTGAGAGGACAGGTTAATGTGTGAGAGGACAGGTTAATGTGTGAGAGGACAGGTTAACGTGTGAGAGGACAGGTTAACGTGTGAGAGGACAGGTTGATGTGTGAGAGGACAGGTTAATGTGTGAGAGGACAGGTTGATGTGTGAGAGGACAGGTTAATGTGTCAGAGGACAGGTTAATGTGTGAGAGGACAGGTTAATGTGTGAGAGGACAGGTTAATGTGTCAGAGGACAGGTTAATGTGTCAGAGGACAGGTTAATGTGTGAGAGGACAGGTTAATGTGTGAGAGGACAGGTTAATGTGTGAGAGGACAGGTTAATGTGTGAGAGGACAGGTTAATGTGTGAGATGACAGGTTAATGTGTGAGAGGACAGGTTAATGTGTGAGAGGACAGGTTAATGTGTGAGAGGACAGGTTAATGTGTGAGAGGACAGGTTAATGTGTGAGAGGACAGGTTAATGTGTGAGAGGGCAGGTTAATGTGTGAGAGGAGAGGTTAACGTGTGAGAGGAGAGGTTAATGTGTGAGAGGACAGGTTAATGTGTGAGAGGACAGGTTAACGTGTGAGAGGAGAGGTTAATGTGAGAGGACAGGTTAATGTGAGAGAGGACAGGTTAATGTGTGAGAGGACAGGTTAATGTGTGAGAGGACAGGTTAATGTGTGAGAGGACAGGTTAATGTGTGAGAGGACAGGTTAATGTGTGAGAGGACAGGTTAATGTGTGAGAGGACAGGTTAATGTGTGAGAAGACAGGTTAATGTGTGAGAGGACAGGTTAATGTGTGAGAGGAGAGGTTAATGTGTGAGAGGACAGGTTAATGTGTGAGAGGACAGGTTAATGTGTGAGAAGACAGGTTAATGTGTGAGAGGACAGGTTAATGTGTGAGAGGACAGGTTAATGTGTGAGAGGACAGGTTAATGTGTGAGAGGACAGGTTAATGTGTGAGAGGACAGGTTAATGTGTGAGAGGGCAGGTTAATGTGTGAGAGGACAGGTTAACGTGTGAGAGGAGAGGTTAATGTGTGAGAGGACAGGTTAATGTGTGAGAGGACAGGTTAATGTGTGAGAGGACAGGTTAATGTGTGAGAGGACAGGTTAACGTGTGAGAGAGGACAGGTTAATGTGTGAGAGGACAGGTTAATGTGTGAGAGGACAGGTTAATGTGTGAGAGGACAGGTTAATGTGTGAGAGGACAGGTTAACGTGTGAGAGAGGACAGGTTAACGTGTGAGAGTACAGGTTAATGTGGGAGAGGACAGGTTAATGTGTGAGAGGACAGGTTAATGTGTGAGAAGACAGGTTAACGTGTGAGAGAGGACAGGTTAATGTGTGAGAGGACAGGTTAATGTGTGAGAGGACAGGTTAATGTGTGAGAGGACAGGTTAATGTGTGAGAGGACAGGTTAACGTGTGAGAGAGGACAGGTTAACGTGTGAGAGTACAGGTTAATGTGTGAGAGGACAGGTTAATGTGTGAGAGGACAGGTTAATGTGTGAGAGGACAGGTTAATGTGTGAGAGGACAGGTTAATGTGTGAGAGGACAGGTTAAGGTGTGAGAGGACAGGTTAACGTGTGAGAGGACAGGTTAACGTGTGAGAGGACAGGTTGATGTGTGAGAGGACAGGTTAATGTGTGAGAGGACAGGTTAATGTGTGAGAGGACAGGTTAATGTGTGAGAGGACAGGTTAATGTGTGAGAAGACAGGTTAATGTGTGAGAGGACAGGTTAATGTGTGAGAGGACAGGTTGATGTGTGAGAGGACAGGTTAATGTGTGAGAGGACAGGTTAATGTGTGAGAAGACAGGTTAATGTGTGAGAGGACAGGTTAATGTGTGAGAGGACAGGTTAATGTGTGAGAGGACAGGTTAATGTGTGAGAAGACAGGTTAATGTGTGAGAGGACAGGTTAATGTGTGAGAGGACAGGTTAATGTGTGAGAGGACAGGTTAATGTGTGAGAGGACAGGTTGATGTGTGAGAGGACAGGTTGATGTGTGAGAGGACAGGTTAATGTGTGAGAGGACAGGTTAATGTGTGAGAGGACAGGTTAATGTGTGAGCGGACAGGTTAATGTGTGAGAGGACAGGTTAATGTGAGAGAGGACAGGTTAATGTGTGAGAGGACAGGTTAATGTGAGAGAGGACAGGTTAATGTGTGAGAGGAGAGGTTAATGTGTGAGAGGACAGGTTAATGTGTGAGAGGACAGGTTAATGTGTGAGAGGACAGGTTAATGTGAGAGAGGACAGGTTAATGTGTGAGAGGACAGGTTAATGTGGGAGAGGACAGGTTAATTTTGATTGTGTAGAAAAAACGCAGTGAAGATACACAATGATAGCATTGGGTGGATTATGTCAAAGTTTACCGGTTCCCCTTGGGGAGGGGGGTGTCTGTCTATTTTTAAAGGCCACCCCCCCCCCACCCCCTCATTCAGAAAAGTTTGAAAACCACCCCCCTTTAAATCAGGATTTAAAGGTGCTGTGTCCCTTTAAGAGTCGGGAGTTGCGTGGGGGGAGGAGCGGATCCTGGCGAGGTCCGGGGCAGCAGCCTCGGGAGGTGGAGACACGCGGCTGAGAGGCTTGGATTTATAAAAGGGTCGGAGCAGAGAGTGAGCAACGCGATCGAGAGCGTTTGAACTTTCGGGGAAAGGAGGGTGGGGAGAGAGAGAGAGGATCAGGATCAGGATCAGGATCGGGTTTCAGGAGGCGACTCAGCTGCCAGCCCCTGATCCCCTTTCACCGCGTCAGTTTCACTGAAACTGACAAGACGCGAAAAAGTTCTGCCAAAACTTTTTCAAAACTTTTTCTCAGCTTGTGAATTGCGCCCGCAGTTTTGAGCTGAAGATTTTATTCTAAGATATTTTTTTCCTGATTTTATATATATATATATATATACATATTTATCGTTGAAGTGAGCTATGCCTCCTCAGGATTTGTTGGATTACCGAACCGGGTTCGCTCCCCCGGTCCCACCGCACAAACCCAAAAGGAACGGCAGGAGCGGGTGTCCGCAGGAGCGCTTTATCAAATGTGTCTTACTGGGAGACGGGGCAGTGGGCAAAACTAGCCTGGTCGTCAGCTATACCACCAATGGTTACCCGACCAAGTATGTACCCACCGCCTTCGATGACTTTTCTGGTAAGTATTTTAAAATATATATATCTATTATTAAACGATAATTTGCGAGTTTGAGATATTTTTAAAATGACAGATGTATATTTAATATTGGAAGAATTTTATATGTATATATATCCTAAAATATCTCAAAGGAGCCTCATGTATATATTTAAAATATTGAAAGATTTTTTTATATAGATATAACCTAAAATATCTCAAAGGGGCCTCATGTATGTATTTAATATTGAAAGAATTTTTTATATATATCACCTAAAATATCTCATATTTCATGTATGATATTAGTTACTGTAATGTAAAGATACAAATATTCATGAAGATCCCAATAACATAATTATATGGCCAGTTATTTTTTTTTTAAACTATGGGAGTTTTAACATAATCCTAAAGAAATGGTTTGGGGGGGCCTCGGTTTAACGTCTGATCCCAAAGACGGCACCTCCGACAGCACCGCGCTCCCTCGGCACTGCAGTAGGGTGTCAGCCGTGGATTGTGTGCCCCTTGCAGTGGGGCTCGAAGCCACAACCTCCTGACTGCAGGCGTGAGTGCTCCCCACTGAGCCAAGCTCAGTACTTTTATTGCAACAGGCTGGAATTAATGTATTTGGGTAATTTCGCCACTTAAAGTAGGTGAAGGGGTAAAATAAGAAAGAACTTGCTTTTATATAGTAACTCTTGTAACCTCAGGGGGTCCCCACAGCCAGTTAAGTACTTTAAAAAAAAAAAAAATTCGCAGTCACTGATGTAATGCAGAAAATGTGCCTATGTTGGTCAGTTTGTATATTCTTTTGTCTCCTTCATTTCTGTTTGTAAACATGTAAAAAGTTTGAACTTAAAATTTCAACAGAAACTTTGCAAAGTCCTGTGGGGCGTGTGAGGTAAACTCCCATCAGACACTCCCAGGGCAGGTACAGCACGGGTTAGATACAGAGTAAAGCTCCCACTACACTGTCCCCATCAAACACTCCCAGGGCAGGTACAGCACGGGTTAGATACAGAGTAAAGCTCCCTCTACACTGTCCCATCAGACACTCCCAGGGCAGGTACAGCACCGGTTAGATACAGAGTAAAGCTCCCTCTACACTGTCCCGTCAAACACTCCCAGGGCAGGTACAGCACCGGTTAGATACAGAGTAAAGCTCCCTCTACACTGTCCCATCAGACACTCCCAGGGCAGGTACAGCATGGGGTAGATACAGTGAAAAGCTCCCTCTACACTGTCCCATCAGACACTCCCAGGGCAGGTACAGCACCGGTTAGATACAGAGTAAAGCTCCCTCTACACTGTCCCATCAGACACTCCCAGGGCAGGTACAGCACCGGTTAGATACAGAGTAAAGCTCCCTCTACACTGTCCCATCAAACACTCCCAGGGCAGGTACAGCACGGGTTAGATACAGAGTAAAGCTCCCTCTACACTGTCCCATCAAACACTCCCAGGGCAGGTACAGCACGGGTTAGATACAGAGTAAAGCTCCCTCTACACTGTCCCATCAGACACTCCCAGGGCAGGTACAGCACCGGTTAGATACAGAGTAAAGCTCCCTCTACACTGTCCCGTCAAACACTCCCAGGGCAGGTACAGCACCGGTTAGATACAGAGTAAAGCTCCCTCTACACTGTCCCATCAGACACTCCCAGGGCAGGTACAGCATGGGGTAGATACAGTGTAAAGCTCCCTCTACACTGTCCCATCAGACACTCCCAGGGCAGGTACAGCACCGGTTAGATACAGAGTAAAGCTCCCTCTACACTGTCCCATCAGACACTCCCAGGGCAGGTACAGCACCGGTTAGATACAGAGTAAAGCTCCCTCTACACTGTCCCATCAAACACTCCCAGGGCAGGTACAGCACGGGTTAGATACAGAGTAAAGCTCCCTCTACACTGTCCCATCAAACACTCCCAGGGCAGGTACAGCCCAGGTTAGATACAGAGTAAAGCTCCCTCTACACTGTCCCATCAGACACTCCCAGGGCAGGTACAGCATGGGTTAGATACAGTGTAAAGCTCCCTCTACACTGTCCCATCAAACACTCCCAGGGCAGGTACAGCACGGGTTAGATACAGAGTAAAGCTCCCTCTACACTGTCCCATCAAACACTCCCAGGGCAGGTACAGCCCGGGTTAGATACAGAGTAAAGCTCCCTCTACACTGTCCCATCAGACACTCCCAGGGCAGGTACAGCATGGGTTAGATACAGTGTAAAGCTCCCTCTACACTGTCCCATCAAACACTCCCAGGGCAGGTACAGCACGGGTTAGATACAGAGTAAAGCTCCCTTTACACTGTCCCATTAAACACTCCCAGGGCAGGTACAGCATGGGTTAGATACAGTGTAAAGCTCCCTCTACACTGTCCCATCAAACACTCCCAGGGCAGGTACAGCACGGGTTAGATACAGAGTAAAGCTCCCTCTACACTGTCCCATCAAACACTCCCAGGGCAGGTACAGCACGGGTTAGATACAGAGTAAAGCTCCCTCTGCACTATCCCATCAAACACTCCCAGGGCAGGTACAGCACGGGGTTAGATACAGAGTAAAGCTCCCTCTGCACTATCCCATCAAACACTCCCAGGGCAGGTACAGCACGGGTTAGATACAGAGTAAAGCTTTTATTATATTCCTTATCCATTTTCCTTATCCCTAAATTTAGAGCACCTATATATCGTTCAGCGAAACCCCACTTCATGACCGTTCGGGTCAGATCCCTGCAGACGGGGCACCTATTATTTGCTGTTAGTTTCCGTGCATTACCTGCCAAACACACCATCCTAACCCTTCAATTCTGTCTCTCCGACTGGGAGAAAGCCCTGGGGGTGTGGGGACTTGATCACAGTGAACGACAGCGACCCGTGTGGCCTTGAAATGGCAGCTGATAAGATTTTAATTACATAGCTACCGATGAACTTATTACTTCTGAAGAACTCATTGGGCAGGGCAGCGCCCAGGTGAGAGGGAGAGAAGAGGGGATAAATTAGGAAGTCGTGTTTAGGTGATATTATCTTGCGTTTTAAAAGCCTGTAGCTTGCAGGATGAAGGGAAGACAGAGGAAGGTGAGGAGTTTTGCAACTTTGAGAAGAAAATAGAGACATAGAGTAAGAACATAAGAAAATAAGAGTAGGACATTCGGCCCTTCGAGCCCGTTCCGCCATTCAGTAAGATCATGGCTGATCTTCGACCTCAAACTCCACCTTCCTGCACTATCTCCATCACCCTTGATTCCCCTAGAGTCCAAAAATCTATCGATCTCAGTCTTGTCTTGAATATACAAAAGGAAGTTATGGAATTGTGTCCAAATCTTTAGGATGGATGTCAAGGTCTCGGAAAGGGTGCGGAGGAGATTTACCTGAATGGTGCCAGGGATGAGGGACTTCAGTCATGTGGAGAGACTGGAGAAGCTTGGGCTTGTTCTCCTTAGAGCAGAGAAGGTTAAGGACGCGAGGATCCTCACAGTTGAATAGCCTGCCGACATTTACGGCCACGGCCCGCGCACAAAAGAAAAATAGTCTTGCATTTATATAGCGCCAGGATGTCCCAAAGCACTTTACAGCCAACGAAGTACTTTTTGAAGTGTTGTAATGTGGGAAACGCAGCAGCCAATTTGCGCACAGCAAGCTCCCAGAAACCACGACATGACAATGACCAGATCGTCTGTTTTTAGTGATGTTGGTTGAGGGATAAATATTGGCCCCAGGACACCGGGGGAGAACTCCCCCCTGCTCTTCACAGAATCACAGAAATCACAGAAACCTCACAGTGCAGATAGAGGCCATTTCGGCCCATCGAGCCTGCACCGACACATATCCCACCCGATCCCCGTAACCCCTACACCAACACATATCCCACCCTATCCCCGTAACCCCACGTATTTAATCCCCCTAACACTAATGGTCAATTTTATCATAGCCAATCAACCTAACCCGCACATCTTTGGACTGTGGGAGGAAACCGGAGCACCCGGAGGAAACCCACGCAAACACGGGGAGAATGTGCAAACTCCACACAGACAGTCACCCGAGGCCGGATTCGAACCCGGGTCCCTGGCGCTGTGAGGCAACAGTGCTAACCACTATGCCACCATAGTTCCATGATATCCTTTACATCCACCTGAGAGGGCAGACGGGGCCTCGGTTTAACGTCTCATCCGAAAGACGGCACATCCGACAGTGCAGCACTCCCTCAGCACTGCACTGGGAGCGTCAGGCTAGGTTTTTGTGCTCAAGTCTCTGGAGTGGGCGCTTGGCTGATGGGCCAGTGGAGAATGATCCACCCCAGACTGGAGTCAGCAGCTACAACAGTGGAAAAAGCAATGCATTTACATAAAGAACAGGTTTTCCTTTGTATAACCCGGAGGTCCCGGGGGGGGCAGCTCATGGAGTCTGGTCGAAGTTTCACTTTCCTGTGTGACCTTGTATGTGTGTGTGTGGGGGGGAGTTTGGTCAACATCTGTTGTTTGTGCAGCTTGACTATCCTGCCTCCTCTCACGGGTTTAGCGATGGGAAATGGAGGCTGTAAATGGCAATATCTTTTGAATCCCTTTTTAAAAACTAATTTGAAATTTTAGAAAAATATGTGAACTCTAAATGAGTATGGTCGCTGGGCTTATTTCCTGCCAATGTTGTATGGGGGACTGCAGACAGCACTTTAATGCCTGAAGATGCACTTGTAACAACAGTGTCCACTCGATTGGTCTTCATGGATGTATAGCTGTATACCATGGAGTCTCGAGGGGCCTTGTATATAAAATATAAACCAGTGTTGTACAGTGACAGACCTGTGCCCACCAGTACTGTACCCCAGTGTTATACAGTGGCAGACCTGTCCGCACCAGTACTGTACCCCAGTGTTATACAGTGACAGACCTGTCCGCACCAGTACTGTACCCCAGTGTTATACAGTGACAAACCTGTACCCACCAGTACTGTACCCCAGTGTTATACAGTGACAGACCTGTCCCCACCAGTACTGTACCCCAGTGTTATAGTGACAGACCTGTACCCACCAGTATTGTACCCCAGTGTTATACAGTGGCAGACCTGTCCGCACCAGTACTGTACCCCAGTGTTATACAGTGACAGACCTGTCCGCACCAGTACTGTACCCCAGTGTTATACAGTGACAAACCTGTACCCACCAGTACTGTACCCCAGTGTTATACAGTGACAGACCTGTACCCACCAGCACTGTACCCCAGTGTTAGTGACAGACCTGTACCTACCAGTACTGTACCCCAGTGTTATACAGTGACAGACCTGTACCCACCAGTACTGTACCCCAGTGTTATACAGTGACAGACCTGTACCCACCAGTACTGTACCCCAGTGTTATACAGTGACAGACCTGTACCCACCAGCACTGTACCCCAGTGTTGTACAGTGACAGACCTGTACCCACCAGTACTGTACCCCAGTGTCATACAGTGACAGACCTGTACCCACCAGTACTGTACCCCAGTGTTATACAGTGACAGACCTGTACCCACCAGTCCTGTACCCCAAGGTTATACAGTGACAGACCTGTACCCACCAGCACTGTACCCCAGTGTTGTACAGTGACAGACCTGTACCCACCAGTCCTGTACCCCAGGATTATACAGTGACAGACCTGTACCCACCAGTACGGTACCCAGTGTTATACAGTGACAGACCTGTACCCACCAGCACTGTACCCCAGTGTTGTACAGTGACAGACCTGTACCCACCAGTCCTGTACCCCAGGATTATACAGTGACAGACCTGAACACACCAGTACTGTACCCAGTGTTATACAATGATGGTGCAGGGTTATTTAGTCTAAGTCTGATTTTAACCCCAGCCCCTTATTTCAACCTTAGTACTGAAACCCCTGACCGATTGAGTGCGAGGTCTTGTTTAACGAGAGCTATTAACTGCGCATGTTGTGGTGTCATGCTGGAGGATGGGAAGCCAGCTCATACTGGGCACAGCGGGGAGGGGGAGTTGAGGAGGGGGATAGATTGCTACTGAATCTGCTGCCAATGTAATACAGATGTGTTACTGAACCGATGCCCACAGACGGGCCAGTTGGCTTCCATTTCCCTTGGGGAGCAGAGTGATCTCCATTTGTCGCCAGCAATCTGAATTGGGTTTCTGAAATGAGGGCATCCCTCCAGCTTGCTGCCGTCCCAGTGTTGGAATCAAAAGTGAAGCAATAATCAGTACAATGCTGTCTGGATTATGAGTGTTAAACGCTCCTGTTTTTTCCATGGTTTTTGTTGCCTCCGTATGAGTGATGCATTTGAGACACATTACACGAGTACAGCATCCCGCGAACATAATGTACGACAGGAAACTTTCTGATATCCGGCACTGACGGGACTGAGCTGGTGCCGTTAGATCAAAACTGCCGTATAAACCAGCGGCAATGTTAAAACATACAGAGCTTTTCAGCTCCGTGTGAATCAACAAACCCTGTTGCTTAGCAACAGCTTCAAAACAGTCGGCTGCAGCTGCAACTGTCTCTAGCTGAAGCTGTTGTTTAGCTACAGACCTTGCAGAGCCTGACTGGGGGAAAAAAAAGCAACGAGAAGTAAAAAAAACTTATAGAAAACGGCTCCTGAATTTTGCCGGTAGATAGAGCTTTCCGGACTTTTAACCGCCGGTTAAACGAAAGTTTCCTGTACTTGGAAAATGTAAACTAGCGACATCTAATGGTAGAATGCCAGTACTGTGTGTAGTTTTTTCTATGACAACAACAACTTGCATTTATGCCGCGCCTTTAACGTAGTAAAATGTCCCAGGGCGCTTCACAGGAGCGATTATCAAACAAAATTTGACACCGAGCCACATAAGGAGACATTAGGACAGGTGACTGAAAGCTCGGTCAAAGAGGTAGGTTTTAAGGAGCGTCTTAAAGGAGGAGAGAGAGGTAGCGAGGCGGAGAGGTTTAGGCAGGGAATTCCAGAGCTTGGGGCCCAGGCAGCTGAAGGCACGGCCGCCAATGGTGGAGCGATGAAAATCAGGGATGCTCAAGAGGCCAGATTTGGTGGAGTGCAGAGCTCTCGGAGAGATGTGGGGCTGGAGGAGGTTACAGAGATAGGGAGGGAGGGGGCGAGGCCATGGAGGGATTTGGACAGGAGGATGAGATTTTTAAATATGAGAATTTAATATTATTGTAATTGATTGGTTGGTTTGAGTCTTTTGTGAGTGCAGTGTCGCCCGCTCATTAGATCACTGGATCTGGGCTCTCGAAGGATAATCTAGTCAGGGGAACGGATAGCTGAGATTGGAGAGCAGCAAGGTGCCATGTTTGCTCCTGATCAGTGAACACTTGGGTGAGTTACTGGAGGCTGGAGCCCAGGAGGTGGGAAGAAAACTGGTGCTAAAAAGCAAACTGGCTCACTGGCTGCCTGTGCCCTGTCTGTGGATTATTGTGCCTTGTTTTGCTGTAAGGGTTAGTGGTATCCAAATCTGGCCTCTTGCGCATCCCCGATTTTAATCGCTCCACCATTGGCGGCCGTGCCGTCAGCTGCCTGGACCCTAAGCGCTGGAATTCCCTCCCTAAACCTCTCCTCCTTTTAAGACCCTCTTGTCACCTGTCCTAATATCTCCTCGTGTGGCTCGGTGTCAAATTTTGCTGAGCACCGACTGAGCAGGCAATTCAACTGGGGAGGGCGTCACATCACCGCCAAGTTCCAGCGAGCATTGCCCGTCAGAAGCGAAGACTCTGGCTGAGGTCTTAAAAGGAGGAGAGGTTTAGGGAGGGAATTCCAGAGCCTAGGGTCCAGGCAGCTGACGGCACGGCTGCCAATGGTGGAGCGATTAAAATCGGGGATGCGCAAGAGGCCAGATTTGGATACCACTAACCCTTACAGCAAAACAAGGCACAATAATCCATGGACAGGACACAGGCAGCCAGTGAGCCATAACCACGGTGGTATAGTGGTTAGCACTGTTGCCTCACAGCGCCAGGGACCCGGGTTCAAATCCGGCCTCGGGTGACTGTCTGTGTGGAGTTTGCACATTCTCCCCGTGTTTGCGTGGGTTTCCTCCCGGGTGCTCCGGTTTCCTCCCACAGTCCAAGGATGTGCGGGTTAGGATGATTGGCCATGACAAATATTGGCCCTTAGTGTTAGGGGGGGATTAAATACGTGGGGTTACGGGGATAGGGCTTGTGTGGGATGGCTGTCGGTGTAGGGACCGGGTGCTAGGGTTTTGATGATCAGCCATGATCTCGTTGAATGGCGGAGCAGGCTCGAAGGGCCGAATGGCCTACTCCTGCTCCTATCTTCTATGTTTCTATGAGTCATTCCCCCCCCCCCCCCCCCCCCGCTAGTCTAAGATTATCGGTCATCAACTAACTCAACAGGAACCCAAGGTCAAGCTCGGAACTTCCCTGCCTTAGTACTTCAAAAGGTGTATTTGTTCTCCTGGGTCACTGATACTTTCCCATAAGTATTGAGAGGGGAGAGAGAGGAGGGCTGGAGAATGTCACCAGCTGAACTCAATCTACACAACAAAGATGACCTCCCTCCCCTCTATCCTGCTGCAAGGCTCGATCACAAGACCGGTGGACCTTGACTCCCTCTTTTTTTCACTGCTGCTGTACTCGGGGGGGCCTGTTCCCTTTGATCTCCCGCAAGGGCGTGTTTGCACACAGCGCCGACTGCAATCTCTTGCCAAAGACTGTCCCTGCGATACTGAGTCTAAAGTCTATGATTGCATCTGATTTTCCAGAATAGGTTTTAAAATAAGCCACATCGGTTCTTATTGTGTGTGTATGTTTCCACACCCGCCCGCACTTCTCCGTTCCTTTGAAGATTTCCTCACCCCCCACCCCCCCACCCCCACCTCTACAAAGCTCAAGGCACTGACTCCACCCTTGGTGTTTGCTTTCACTCGGTGCCAAGTGGCCATTTTCATTATTTTTGTGTCAAGTTGGTGATTGCATCTGAATTTCCAGAATAGGTTTTAAAATAAGCCACACCGGTTCTTATTGGCTCCTGACGGGGGGTCCTCACCAGTCCGACGTCCTCACTCAAAGCCCTCCCAGGTTCAGGTAGGGGTCGCGAGGTTTCCGCTTTCCCCCCCCCCCCCCCCCAAAAGGATTGTCCTGAAGTCTCCAGGAAAGAAAAGAACTTGCATTTCTATAGCGCCTTACACCACCTCCGGACGTCCCAAAGCGCTTTACAGCCAATGAAGCACTTTTTGAAGTGTGGTCACTGTTGTAATGTGGGAAACGCGGCAGCCAATTTGTGCACAGCAAGCTCCCACAAACGGCAATGTGATAATGACTGGATCATCTGTTTTTTAGTGATGCTGATTGAGGGATAAATATTGGGCCCAGGACACCTCCCCCCCCCCCCCCCCCCTTCTTCGAAATAGTGGCCCTGGGATCTTTAACATCCACCTGAGGGGGCAGGCGGGGCCTCGGTTTAACGTCTCATCCGAAAGACGGCACCTCCGACAGTGCAGCACTCCCTCAGGTTGTCGGCCTGGATTATGGCAGCACGGTGGCATAGTGGTTAGCACTGTTGCCTCACAGCGCCAGGGACCCGGGTTCAAATCCGGCCTCGGGTGACTGTCTGTGTGGAGTTTGCACATTCTCCCCGTGTTTGCGTGGGTTTCCTCCGGGTGCTCCGGTTTCCTCCCACAATCCAAAGATGTGCGGGGTAGGTTGATTGGCCATGATAAAAAATTGGCCCTTAGTGTTAGGGGGGGGATTAAATACGTGGGGTTACGGGGATAGGGCTTGGGTGGGATGGCTGTCGGTGTAGGGACCGGGTGCTAGGGTTTGGATGATCAGCCATGATCTCGTTGAATGGCGGAGCAGGCTCGAAGGGCCTACTCCTGCTCCTAGTTTCTATGGGCTCAAGTCTCTGGAGTGGGGATTTGAACCCACAACCTTTTGCCTCGGAGGCGAGGGTGCTGCCACTCAAGCCACGGCTGACGGGTCGCACAGGAATCGTGTTGGGTTGACTGGATTTCCCCCCCCCCACCTTCCTGGAGGCTATAAGAAGCCCTGTGACTACCCTTGTCAGGTGTTCCAATTCTGAAATCCATGCCATCAGCACGGAGCGAATCTGATCCAAGGGGGCAGGAGTGCTTGGCTCCCGTGAGAATTAATCTAAACAGAGCTGTTCTTTCTTTTTGCCTTGTAGCGGTCGTCCAGGTGGATGGGACCCCGATCAGACTGCAGCTGTGTGACACCGCCGGCCAAGTAAGTAACTTGCTATACTGAACTCTCGCAAATTTACCTTGTGTCGTCAGGACATTCCATAGCACTTTATAACCAATGGATTGCTCTTGATGTGCAGTCATGTATCAATGTCGGCAAGCGCAGCAGACAACTTATCTGCAGCAAGCTCCCACAAGCAGCAATTTGGATAGAAGATCGGATAATCTGTTTTTAGTGATGTTGGTTGAGGGATAAATATTGGCCCCAGGACACCGGGGAGAGCTCCCCCCTGCTCTTCTTTGAAATAGTGGCTTTGGGATCTTTTACGTCCACCCGAGAGAGCAGACGGGGCCTCGGTTTAACATCTCATCTGAAAGACGGCACCTCCGGCAGTGCAGCACTCCCTCAGCACTGCACTGGGAGTGTCAGCCTGGATTTTTGTGCTCAAGTCTCTGGAGTGGGACCTGAATCCACAACCTTCTGACTCCGAGGCAAGGGTGCAGTCCACTGAGCCACTGGCCGACAGTACAGATTTGTGATTGAATCTGGGACCTACAGATCCATGTTGGTTTTAGTATTACCACCGGGCAGGGTATTTACTTGCTTAATTACCTTAAACCTTCTCTCTAATTCCTCCTTCTCCTTACCAGGATGAATTTGACAAACTCCGACATTTCTGCTACCACAAGACTGACGTCTTCCTGCTCTGCTTCAGCGTGGTCAGCCCGTCCTCCTTCCAGAACGTGACGGAGAAGTGGATGCCGGAGATCCGCAACCACTGCCCCGCCGCCCCGGTGGTCCTGGTGGGCACCCAGTGCGACCTCCGAGAGGACGTGAAGGTCCTGATCGAGCTGGCCAAGTGCAAGGAGAAGCCGGTGCCCCCGGGGGCCGCCCGGGCCCTGGCGGAGAAGGTTGACGCGGTGGCCTATGTGGAGTGCTCCTCGCTGACCCAGAAGAACCTAAAGGACGTCTTTGACATGGCCATCTTGTGCGGCCTGCGCTACTCCGACAGCCGGGCCAGCAGCGAGCGCAAAATGAAAATGTTGACTGCCAACAAAATGAGGACCCTGTCGAAATCCTGGTGGAAAAAGTACGTCTGCATTGTATGAGAACGGGGTGGGGGGTGGAAATCACTGGACTTTCATGGACTTGTTGGAGTTCAGGAACAGGAGACACCCAGTTGGGAGATGAGGGATGGCTCCGGCTCCATCCTAGTAGTGATTTGATGATGCGGGAGTTAATTTTTTTGACGAACGGTTAGACTCTCTGTCGCCGCGCTTTGAAAGGAAGATTCGGTGAGGGGGTGGGGGAGCCTTTAATTGGCCTCAGTGTCGCTGGGCTAGGGAGGGGGGGTGGGCTGACTGGTGGTAAGGGGGGGGGATATCAGCCAGGGTTCCCGCTCCTGACCACTGTCTAGACACCCCTCAAGAAACTAGGCCTGGCGTGTGGACTATGAGATCGGGGGCGGGGGGCAGGGGAGTTCGGCTGTGATGCCTTCCACAGTTGAATTGCCTGTCGCACTCAGATAAAGATTGGGCAGTAGGGTGAGGTATTGGAGGGAAGCACCCATTCCCCCTCCCCTCTCCCCACCCCCCCCCCCACCCCCACTTAATCAATGCCTTCAAGAAAAAATTTGGGTAGCAGGGAAGAGAGGAGAGGATGATTTCGACCAAACTTCTCTGAAATCTTTTATAATTCCCCCGCCCCCACCCACTCCATTCTTACTGAACGTTATTTTATTGAAAGAGAAAAGGACTTTGCATTTCAATAGCGCCTTTCAGGACCTCGAGACGTCCCAAAGCGCTTTTTACAACCAATGAAATACTTTTTTTGAAGTGCAGTCACTGTTGTAATGTAGGAAAACGTGGCAGCCAAATATGCGCACAGCAAGCTCCCACAAACAGCGATGAGATAAATGACCAGATCATCTAGTTTTTTAATGATGTCGGGTGGAGGGATAAATATTGGTCCGGGGACACCGGGGGGGGGGAGAACTCCCCCCTGCTCTTCTTCGAAATAGTGGCCGTGGGATCTTTTACGTCCACCTGAGTTAACGACTGTTGGAAGTGCTGGGAGCAGCGAGAAAGCTACTCCTCAGTGAAGCCATTGGGAGTATTACTTTTTTATATATATATTTTTTTGAAAACCGTCAGACAATCTGATTTCAATTGTCGGTGCCTCAATTGTTCTTAAATTACTCCTTGAATGTAGCAGCACAGACTCCTATTGTTTCTAGCAGACACAGACGGTCATTAACATACTGGCAACAAGGGGCTTTCAACTCTCTCTTGATGCTAATAGACATCTGATGCACCGTTTCCCCGGCAACAGCCACTTATGCCTGCTCAGTATGGCCGCTCCGCGTGTGTTTGTGTGTGTGTGACTGGTTTTGCCATCGTTTACATTCGCCTCGGACTTTGTCTGAATGGCTTGAGAACAATACACTTTTTATATATTTTTCTCTGAATCAGCCTAGAGAAGGGGGGGGGCGCGGTGGTGTGGAGGGCGTCGTCTTGAGACCCTCACAAAGAATAGAAGCCTCTCGCGGAATTGAGAACGTCCACAGTCAAATTGGGCTCCAAACACTCTGTCTTTTTATATAAAGGCTTTTCTGGCCTCGGATGGAGGAGGGGGGGGGAAAAAAAAAACCCATTGTAATCGTTAAGACAGGAGGCCCGAGTCTTGAGATTAGGCCTTGGTGAAAATGTAAATTCTGTGGCTTGTACAACTCTTCCCTCCCTCGCCCCTCCCCCCCGCAGCAAGCTAATAACCTCGTTGTAATGAAGCAGGAACAACAAACCACCTCGGATAACTTGACATTTAATGACTGGAACACACAAGTGAGGAGAAACCAGTAGTACCGTAACCAAGGGCAACCGTGACTGCAAGCCAACAAATAATTGGAAGAGGCCTACAGAGCAGCCTAAATTAAAATGTTTGAGAACAAGGGCCCTTCAGGGTACTATCTGCGGCTGCTAGATACCACGCCGGCCCAGTTCACTTGATTTTATTAATTTCCCACGATTATTCCACAGTTTGTTGTTGTCGCTGCTGCTGCTGACCTTTTTGCCTTTAAAAAAAAATATTATGGCGCCACTTCCAGTCAAAGCAGCCAAGTTGCTGACAAATCGCCCCCCCCCCCCCAACCCATTTCTACCACGCTCAGCCCCCGTCGCCATGCCATTCTGAAGTGGGAGCATCGGACCGTCGACCGGCCTGCATGCGGGGCAGACCCTGCCCGCCCGCTTGCTTTAGGAGATTAGGTGGCACTTGGCCGCTAACGCCGCCAGCTTGGCATCTGTCTCTCCCCCCAACCCCCCCACCCCCCGTGGCGCTTTCGCCACCCGCCCGGCTTCGGTCAGTGGGGTGTTAACATTGGCCCGTTAGCGGTGGCGCAGTCTGGGCACTGAAGCATTGCCCACAGGGGCGGCCGGGAAGGGGGGGTGAGGTGATCGTGGGCACAGCTGGTGTGAAGACAACTATGGGCAGGAGTTTTTGATGGTGAAGCGAGGGCGGGGGGTGGGTGCAGGAAGGGGGAATAAATATCAGACTTAGTTCTAACAACCTGGGAAATCAATAATGGTTTAAATTCTCCCAGTGCAAAAAGGTGAAAGTTAGGGGAGAAAATAAAGGGGTAAAAATTTGTTTCTGGTCTCATTCGACCGGGAATGTGTGAAATATTATATAAGACACTTCTTTTTTGCAGAAGCTTATATTGTTGCTAAATATATATATATATGTATATGTATATGTGTGTGTGTGTCGGTAAAATAAGTAAACACTACAGTAAAGATTCAGCGGTGTGGAAGTGGCATCGAACATGCAGACGACTGTCTTGGGTCAGTCCAACGCAGGGCTGCTTCGATGGAATGAAATAACTCTGTCTGTGCGCTGGGACTCTAATCGTTCGGGAGACTCTCTGTTGTTCCGCGGGGAGGGGGCACTGCTTCATAAGCAGTTGGTCTCGGCGGTTGCAGTGTGATTGAGACAAAATTTAAAAAATAAACATGATTTCTGTATTTTGGAAGGATAAAAGACATTGTTTCGCCTGTCCCGTCTGTGTTCATGTCACAAATGCGCCTGCCCGCTCACCAGAGTGCCACATTCATCCCCAGCGTGCTCATTCATCGGGCTGTGGGGTAACCCGGGCACATGGGTTTCGATGGGTACTGTCAGCCACTCCTAGATTAACATCGGAGCTGTGCGTGTCTCTGTCTCTCGCTCTGTCTGTCTGTGTCTCTCTCTCGCTCTCTCTCTGTTTCTCTAACTCATTCTCGCTCTGTGTGTCTGTCTCTTGCTCTGTCTCTCTCTCTGTTTCTCTAACTCGTTCTGCGTCATTCTCGCTCCGTGTCTGTCTTTCTCTTGCTCTGTTTCTCTAACTCGTGCTATCTCTCTCGCTTTGTCACTCTCGTTATGCCTGTGTCTGTCTCTCGCTCTGTCTCTCTCTCTTATTGTTTCTCTAACTCGTTCTGTCCCTCTCTCGATCTCTGTGTCTCTGTCCCTCTCTGTCCCTCTTTCTCTATCCTCTTCTGTTTCTGTCTCTCTCCCTCCCTTTTTCTCTATCTTTGTCTCTGAGTGTCTGTTTCTCTGTCCTCTTTATCTCTGTTTGAGTCTCTGTCTCACTTCCACCTCTGTGTACTTTTTTTTTTCTCATTCTCTTTCTTTCTCTCTGTGTCTGTTTTCCAGTCCTCCCTTTGTCTCTCTGTCTCTTAGTCTATCTGTCTTTCTTTCATTTACAAATTACAAATGCCTCCGCATTATCATAAAGTTTAGTTTATAGAATTTAAATGAATTCAAATGGATGGAACCGAGACAGTGAGAATCTTACTGATCACCCACTCCAAGCGCCAACATTTCCTCCTTGTTAGCATTTCTCAAAAAACATCCACATTTTCCACTGGCCTTGGAGGTGGTCCTCATCAACTAACCGGAGTGTCAGAACCAACGAATAAAATTGGGAATAACAACAGAAAACGCTGGAAAAACTCAGCAGGCCCGGCAACATCCGTGGAGAGAGAAATAGAGTCAACGTTTCAGGTCGAAACCCTTCGTCAGAACTGAGAAAAAAGCAGGAAATGAAACAGATTAAAAGGTGAGTTTGGGGGGCTGGGAAATGGGGGAGGGGATGAAAGAACAAAAGGGAAGGTCTGTGAGAGGTGAAGAGATATTAAGAGATATTCAAGGCGAGACGAGATGGTAATAGGACAGGTAAAGAGACAAAGGATGGCTCGAGATGAAGTGTGAAATGCGCTGGCAGAGTGAGAGACAGTTGCCATGTGGGACAGAGGGAGAAAAGGCACAAACTTTGCTGAGCTGCACTGGACTTGAGGCAGAATTTTTCATTTTTAAAAAATGAGCTGATGGTTTCGGAGCATTGCGGTTAAAGGTATGTTTATTTAATGCTCCCCACGCCCCCCCAAAAAATGTAATTTTCCTGGAGGGGAAATTCCTAGGACTGACATTTGCTGCGTTCATTGTGAGGGCTGCAGTTGCCTTTTCAAGAAAAAGGGGAAGTTCCTTGATGTGAATGTATTTAACTGGCTTTATCTCCGTAGTCCCGTCACTGCACTTATCGAATTGCCAAGGTTTGCAAATAAAGGGGACTAGTAGTGGTGATAAGTTTTATCTTTTATTTAATAAAAGTGATTTAGGATTCTTCCGCAAGTGCTACTGCGGTAGATAAAGAAAGAACTTGCATTTGCATAGCGCCTTTCACGACCTCAGGACGTCCCAAAGCGCTTTACAACCAATTAACTACTTTGTGAAGTGTACTCACGGTTGTAATGTAGGAAACGCAGCAGCCAATTTGCGCACAGCAAGCTCCCACAAGCCGCAATGAGATAAATGACGAGGTAACCTGTGGGTGGAGGGATAAATATTGACCTGGAGCGGGACTTAAACCCACGACCTTCTGATTCAGAGCTGAGAGTGCTACCAACTGAGTCGCAACTGACACAAAGAGCCGGCACAGGCACGATGGGCCAAATGGCCTCCTCCTGTGCTGCAAGGTTCTATGAAGTGTAAGGCTGTGTGGGCAGGAGGGTGGTTGTCCCTTCTCCTGTTCATATTCGCATTTACTGCTCGAGGCTCTGTCTTTGACTAGGGTTGGGAAGAAACTCGGCTCGTGGTCCAGCCCCTGAATGGGTGAGAACAGGTTCAGCTCTGACACTCTCCGTGGTCCAATACAACAACAACAACAACTTGCATTTATATCGCGCCCTTTAATGTAGTAAAACCTCCCAAGGCGTTTCACAGGAGCGTTATCAAACAAAACCGAGCCACATAAGGAGATATTAGGACAGGTGACCAAAAGCTTGGTCAAAGAGATAGGTTTTAAGGAGCGTCATAAAGGAGAGAGAGAGAGAGGCGGAGAGGTTTAGGGAGGGAATGCCAGAGCTTAGGGCCCCAGGCAGCTGAAGGCACGGCCGCCAATGGTGGAGCGATGGAAATCGGGGATGCTCAAGAGGCCAGACTGGGAGGAGCGCAGAGATCTTGGAGGGCTGGAGGAATCCACAAACACACGTGCACATACCGTGCCCACACAGCACAAACACACACACACACTCACAAAGGGATCATTGAATTGCACAGCACAGAAGGAGGCCATTCGGCCCATCATCCCTGTGCTGGCTCTTTGAAAGAGCTCTTCAATTCGGCCCACTCCCCTGCTCTTCTCCCATAGCCCTGAAAATGTTTCTGCCGTTCTAATAAAAAGAACCCCCTGTCTCTCCTCCCAACTGAATCCTCTCATCGATGGAGTCATAAGAACATAGAATCAGAAGTAGGAGTCGGCCACACGGCCCCTCGCGCCTGCTCCGCCACACGGACCCTCGAGCCTGCTCCGCCACACGGACCCTCGAGCCTGCTCCGCCACACGGACCCTCGAGCCTGCTCCGCCACACGGCCCCTCGAGCTTGCTCCGCCACACGGCCCCTCGAGCTTGCTCCGCCACACGGCCCCTCGAGCCTGCTCCACCACACAGCCCCTCGCGCCTGCTCTGCCACACGGACCCTCGAGCCTGCTCCGCCACACGGACCCTCGAGCCTGCTCCGCCACACGGACCCTCGAGCCTGCTCCGCCACACGGCCCCTCGAGCCTGCTCCGCCACACGGCCCCTCGAGCCTGCTCCGCCATTCAATAAGATCATGGCTGATCATCGACCTCAATTCCACTTTCCCGCCCGCTCCCCATATCCCTTGATTCCCCTAGAGTCCAAAAATCTATCGCTCTCAGCCTTGAATATACTCAAAGACTCAGCATCCACAGCCCTCTGGGGCAGAGAATTCCAAAGATTCACCACCCTCTGAGTGAAGAAATTCCTCCTCATCTCAGTCCTAAAATGGCCGACCCCTTATCCTGAGACTGTGACCCCTGGTTCTAGACTCACCAGCCAGGGGGTAACAATCTCTCGGGATCTACCCTGTCAATCCCCCCTCAGAATCTTGTATGTTTCAATGAGATCACCTCTCATTCTTCTAAACTCCAGCGAGTATCGGCCCAGTCTACTCAATCGTCAACTTAACCAAGCTCTTCGGTACCATTCCCATTACCGCAGCAAAGAAGCAGCTTTTGTGAGTGTTCTGATTTTGCTGTCCCATTCCCACAGCTTCGCTTCTTCCCGGCATCTGACGCGGAATGTGGGCCAGGTGGGAATTTAAATGAAGGGGCAACCAGGGCCGTTTTGGCCACTGATATTGCACCAGACTCCCGGAATCAGAAGAGCCCAGTGACAGTCCCTGGAACCTGGCTGTCAGTGTCCCGTTGGGCAATGCCGTTAACTGGCAGACAGACAGTGGGAAACTGTGTAATGTTTCTCCATAATTACCCCCCCAAAAAACACAGGGTAATGGAGCTGGCTGACACTTTGCCTTTTGTTCGCTGTGGGCACGGGCTTGTTTTTTGTGCAGTGAGAACTCAGTGTGTTCTGCCAAGCTCGAGCGTGTTTTGATTAGGTGAGAACAACCCTGAGCAGAGGCAGTCGGAGGGACAGGGAGAACTTAAAACTGCTGTGTGTTGTGTATGGGTGTGCGTGCATCTGCCTGTGTGTGTGTGCACGTGCATCTGCCTGTGTGCATCAGTACGCGTGGATCTGCCTGTGTGCATCAGTACGCGTGGATCTGTCTGTGTGCATCAGTACGCGTGGATCTGTTTGTGTGTGTGTGTGGATGCATGTTGTGTGTGCGTGGATGTGTGTTGTGTGTGGATGCGTGTTTTGTGTGTGTATGTGGATGCATGTGTGTGCGTGGATGCGTGTTTGTGTGTGGATGCATGTGTGTGCGTAGATGCGTGTGTGTGTGGATGCGAGTTTGCGCGTGGATCTGTCTGTGTGCGTCAGTGTGCGTGCGTCTGTGTGCGTGTTGTGTTTGCGTGGATGCATGTTGTGTGCGTCTGTGCGTGGATCTGTCTGTGTGCATGTGTGTGTGGATGCGTGTTGTGTGCGCGTGGATCTGTCTGTGCGTCAGTGTGCGTGCGTCTGTCTGTGTGCGTGTTGTGTTTGCGTGGATGCATGTTGTGTGCGTCAGTGTGCTTGGATCTGTGTGTGTGTGTTGTGTGCACGTGGATCTGTCTGTGTGCGTCAGTGCGCGTGCGTCTTTCTTCTTTCCCAAGTTTCTCTTCTCTCCCCGCTGCCCCGAAGGTGCTGACACTTACTGGGCCACGTTTCCATGGTGACTGATTTCCCTCAAGGGACCCTACCCAAATGGTCTTGGATCCGTCAGCCTTGGCATTGAGTGGTGGCAGGCCATTTGACCAGAGGGGCCAACTCGGGCCAAGGCCGCACCCTGGCCTTACACACGCATGCACATTCCGGTGGGGGGAGCGGGGATAGCGTCGGGATGCGGGGGGGGGGGTTGCTGCTGCGAGAGGCCTGTCGAAGCTAAGGCCCGTTGCAGCGACCCTGCTCGGGGTCAGGCCAGGGGATTGAACCTGGGATCTTGCTGGCTCGCAGGGCTCGGTACCACTGGCTCGCTGAGTCATCTGGGGAGCTTAACACGGCTTTGAGCAGTTCTTTTTCTTTGCTTACACAACTGGTTGCTCACAGCTGTGACCGGGGGGGGGGGGCCAATTCATGCACAGCTGCCAGTGCCAAGAGCGAGGCAGGATTTATTTTGTGCCTTTCGGAGCCACATTTTAACCATTCCCGGTTCGGGCCGACTTAGCCGATCTGAGTCGGCAGGAGGATTAGGGACGGTTGGGGGGAAAAAAATCCGCCAGGATACCCGCCTAGGGGTTGCCAACTCTGGGTGGGCGTATTCCTGGAGGTTCCATCACATGACCCCTTTGCCTCTATCCGCCGCCCCCTGTCAAATAGCCTCTAGCCCATTTCTAAAAAATTTTAAAACTCATAATCGAAAGCGTTCAAAGACCACATGGTTTTCTTTTAACCCAACTTTTGCTCGCCGCTGGTGTCCGTCCACGAGATGCACCTGTCGATGCCTGGAGACTCCAGGCCAATCCTGGAGGAGTTGGCAACCCTAGTTCCCGCTCCTTCTCGTTATCCAGGAGCCAGCGCTCGCGAGGACAGGAGCAGGTTGGGGGGGGGTAATTCCGCTCCCCCGGGTTGCATATCCTGCCAATAGGAATGGGCACGAGGACTCGTCGAACCCGCACCCCAACAAGGGTCAGCGATTCGGAAGAGAAGAAAAAAAAGACTTACATTTCTAGAGCGCCCTTCACCACCTCAGGGCGTCCCAAAGTGCTTTACAGCCAATGAAGTACTTTTTGAAGTGCAGTCACTGTTGTAATGTAGGAAACGCAGCAGCCAGTTTGCGCACAGCAAGATCCCACCAACAGCAATGTGATACTAATGGGTGGTTGTTGATTGAGGGATAAATATTGGCCAGGAATCCAGAGCGAACTCCCCTGCTCTTCTTTGAAATAGTGGCCACGGGATCTTTTACGTCCACCTCAGACAGCAGACGGGGCCTTGGTTTAACGTCTCATCCGAAAGACAGCACCTCCGACAGTGCGGCACCTCCTACAGTGCGGCACTGGGAGCGTCAGCCTGGATTTTTGCGCTCAATTCTCTGGAGTGGGACTTGAACCCACAACCTTGTGACCCAGAGGCAAGAGTGCCGCCCACTGAGCCACGGCCGACACAGACAGCAGTAATGTTTCATCGGGCTTATCAAAAGTGGGACCGGGGCCAAACGTCAAGATGTTCTCGGCGGGGGGTTGGGGGGGGGGAAAGTGGCTAAATGCACTGGAACCAACTCAAATCGGCACAGTGAGATGGGTCTCACTAAACGCTCCACTCGGTGTCGGGCATAGGCTCCGCTCACAGTTCAGTCAAAGGGAAACCAGGTGGGGAAACAGGGGGCCTCTACATCTGAGAGGATTTGCACATTGTCAGATCCTGTCGAATTCGCTCCAAGCCTTGCACAAATCGAATAACAAGTCCTTCAGTTCAGTCCCGCCCCATCCCGCCCTCGCTACCTGATCCGCTAATACTTCCCGACATATAAAAGGCCTTTATTTTTCTTTCACTTTAATCCACTCCCTCCCTTCCTGAAGGAGTTGACTCTCACTGGGGTACGGGCACCCTCCCCGACCTCACCCAAGCAACCATTCTTCCCTTGTGGGGCTAAATAATTAGGGTTGGCAGGCTATTT
Source organism: Somniosus microcephalus (assembly GCF_052327205.1). Lineage (NCBI taxonomy): Eukaryota > Metazoa > Chordata > Chondrichthyes > Squaliformes > Somniosidae > Somniosus > Somniosus microcephalus. Next base: position 11,419,875 of record NC_141020.1, on the reverse strand, counting down.
GCCCAAGAGGGGAATAGCGCAGTCAGGCCTGATCATGTCACACATAGGTGCCATGAAATGGAAAGGACTCAGGCTTGGTTGTGATGCCTTCCATGACTAAATAGCCCAGTGAAGAAAGAAAGACTTGCATTTCTACAGCACCTTTCACGCCCTCAGAACCTCCCAGAGCGCTTCACAGCCAATGAAGTACTTTCTGAAGTGGAGTCACTGTTGTAATGTAGGAAACGCGGCAGCCAATTTGTGCACAGCAAGCTCCCACAAACAGCAATGTGATACTAATGGGTGGTTGTTGATTGAGGGATAAATATTGGCCAGGAATCCAGAGCGAACTCCCCTGCTCTTCTTCAAAATAGTGGCCGCGGGATCTTTTACGCCCGCCTGAGAGAGCAGACGGGGCCTGGGTTTAACGTCTCATCCAAAAGACGGCACCTCCGACAGTGCAGCGCTCCCTCAGCACTGGCACTGGGAGCGTCAGCCTGGATTATGTGCTCAAGTCTTTGGAGTGGGACGAGAAGGCACGACCTTCTGACTGAGAGGCGCGAGGGCTAGCCGCTGAGCCACGGCTGACACCTGGTCAAGGTACTGCAGAACAGCCTCACCTGTGAAAGGTCAGGAGCAGAGCCGGAGCGGGAAAGTTGGCTGAGGTTAAGAAGAGGGTCTTGACAGCGAGACTCCCTCTTTAAGGGTTAACAGCCACGCTGCTCAAAGACTCATCAGCCAATCAGCTGCAGATAGTCTCCTCCTGGTACGAAGGCCATTTATTCTGCCAGAGCATTACATCATCAGACCTTCTTCAGTCAGCCAGAGTTCCAATGCATCAGGGGACAACTCAGCCCAACACTATCAGCTTACCGCGAGCACAACCTGTTAACCCTCTGCACTCCCCAGATTTATTTTCCGTGACCTTGCAGGAAAGCAGTGATTTCCCAGCTTGGATACGCTTGACCTATGGGAGTTGATTTGTAGAGGGGCAATCACCATGTCAGTGCTGAGCATAAGAAGAAACTATCAAAGCCCCGGGGCCGCTAAACCCTGAGTGATTTACAAGCTGCACAGGAACGATACAAGGTCACAGCGCATAAGAGGCCCCATTCCGTTTCCCGTAAGGATTTAGAATCGCCCCCTGGCCCTCAAGCGTGCCCCTACCTCTTCCTAAACTAACGCTGGGTACAGTTTCCCAGACGCTGCAGCCTATCTCTGCCAAACCGGCCATGTATTCAAATGTGATCCCCAGGAAGGGGAGTGTTATGGAAGAACTATCACAGCCGAATCTAATGTCAGCTTGGTTCAGTGGGCAGCGTGCTCGCCTCTGATGTGAGATAAAGCGTGGGTTCAAGTCCCACTCCACAGACTTGAGCGCATAATCTAGGCTGACGCTTCAGTGCAGTGCTGAGGGAGTGCCGCACTGCCGGAGGTGCCGTCTTTCAGATGAGACATTAAACCGAGGCCCCGTCTGCTCTCTCAGGTGGACATAAAAGATCCCACGGCCACTATTTCGAAGAAAAGCAGGGGGAGGTCTCCGCGGTGTCCTGGGCCAATATTTATCCCTCAACCAACATCACTAAAAATAAACAGATTATCTGGTCATTATCACATTGCTGCTTGTGGGAGCTTGCTGTGCACAAATTGGCTACCGCATTTCCTACATTAGAACAGTGACATAAGAACATAAGAAATAGAAGCAGGAGTCGGCCATTCGGCCCCTCGAGCCTGCTCCGCCATTCAATGATCTTCTACCTCATCTCCACTTTCCTGCACTATCCCCATATCCCTTGATTCCCTTAATATTCAAAAATCTATCGATCTCTGTCTTGAATATACTCAACGACTGAGCCTCCACAGCCCTCTGGGGGAGAGAATTCCAAAGATTCTCCGCCCTCTGAGTGAAGAAATTTCTCCTCATCTCAGTCCTAAATGGCCGACCCCTTATTCTGAGACTGTGACCCCTGGTTCTAGACTCCCCAGCCAGGGGGAAACAACCGCTCAGCATCTACCCTGTCAAGCCCTGTAAGAATTTTGTATGTTTCAATGAGATCACCTCTCATTCTTCTAAACTCTAGAGAATATAGGCCTAGTCTACTCAATCTCTCCTCATAGGACAATCCCCCCATCCCAGGAACCAGTCTGGTGAATCTCCGTTGCACTCCCTCTATGGCAAGTATATCCTTCCTTAGGTAAGGAGACCAAAACTGTACACTACTCCAGGTGTGGTCTCACCAGGGCCCTATTTAATTGCCTTTCAAATATAATTGACTACACTTCGAAAAGTACTTCATTGGCTGTAAAGTGCTTTGAGACGTCCTGAGGTCATAGAGTCATAGGGTCATAGAGTCATAACGACACAGAAGGAGGCCATTCGGCCCATCGAGTCCGTGCCGGCTCTCTGTAGAGCAATCCAGTCAGTCCCATTCCCCCGCTCTCTCCCCGTAGCCCTGCAAGTTTATTTCCCTCAAGTGCCTATCCAGTCTCCCCTTGAAAACATCGAGTGTCTCCGCTTCCACCACTTCCGTCGGCAGCGAGTTCCAGGTCCTCACCACTCGCTGCGTAAAAAAGTTTTTCCTGACATTCCCCCTGTATCTCTTGCCCAAAACCTTAAATCTGTGTCCCCTAGTCCTTGTACCATCAACTAGTGGGAACAGCCTTTCCCCGTCTAGCCTATCCAAACCCGTCATAATCTTGTACACCTCTGTCAAATCACCCCTCAACCTCCTTTGCTCTAATGAAAACAAATCCAGCTTCTCCAACCTGTCCTTGTAGCGAAGATCCCCCATCCCCGGAACCATTCTGGTAAATCTCTGCACCCTCTCAAGGGCCTTCACATCCTTCCTAAAGTGTGGTGACCAGAACTGGACCTGGGTCGTGTGAACGGTGCTTTAGAAAGGCAAACATAAAATTTGCTGAAATAACAACAGAAAATGCTGGAAAAACTCAGCAGGCCAAGCAACATCCGTGGAGAGAGAAACAGAGTTAACGTTTCAGGTCGAAACCCTTTGTCAAGACCCGAAACGTTGACTCTATTTCTCTCTCCACGGATGTTGCCTGGCCTGCTGAGTTTTTCCAGTATTTTCTGTTGTTATTTCGGATTTCCAGCATCTGCAGTATTTTGCTATCGATAAAATTGGCTGTACCGTCTGCCAGAGGTTACAACACAAAGGGATTCTGGGCGTGCGCCAATATTTGTACGGGATCCCCACACAACAAACCTCAGCACTGGGCCACGGCGGAGGGAGGGGCAGGGGGGTGCGGTGGAGAGCGGTCTAAATGGAGGATTTAGTCAGGAAATGGTCAGATAGAGTTTAAGACCGAGCCTCTCGTTCCCTCTTCACCTCCCTTGACCACAGCTCATAGCGCAGGCGAGTGACAGAGTGCAGGCTCCCCATGCCGGATCCACCCTGGAAACTCTCAAAAGCAGCCTTGGGTTACGGGTTAAGCTACTTCAGAGTGAATGACTCAACCCTGCTTTGACACACGTTATCTGTTTAATTTATGGCTGGCTGTTTTATCTTTAAACAAACACGGCTTTTGTTATTTAATTCCAGCCCAAACCGGAGTGTTTCTAGCCCCTGTGTGTTTTTTTTTCCCAGCGAGGACAACGGCTGTAGGTTTCCGATTGGCTGGCTCCCGTTTCTCGGGGCAACCATCCGCCATCTTATTGGTTACTTTCTCGCCCAGTTTTTCACGGGGTGTCTCTCTGTAGCGCGTGGACCGGACCATGACCTAACGCTGCCATTCTGGCGCGGGGCTGGTTTCCACAGAAGCGAGCCCACAATGCATTTGGGGGCGCCGGGGGAGTGGGGGGGCTGCTGTTCATCTGAATTCAGCCCATTTACGTTGCGAGGGGTTTTGTGGGGGGTTGTGGGGGGGAGGTGGGTTGCAGAGTTAGAGGGCCTCCAAAACTCTGCTGTCCCGTGTCCTAACTCGCACCAAGTCCCGTTCACCCATCACCACCCCCCCACTGTGCTTGTTGGCCTACACTGACTCCCGGTCCGGCAACACCTCAAGTTTAAAATTCTCATCCTTGTTTTCAAATCCCTCCATGGCCTCCTCGCCCCCCCCCTCCCTAACTCTGTAACCTCCTCCAGCCCCGCAACCCCCCGAGATCTCTGCGCTCCTCCAATTGTGGCCTCGTTCGCATCCCTGATTTTCATCGCTCCACCATTGGTGGCCGTGCCTTCAGCTGCCCGGACCTCTAAGCTCTGGAATTCCCTCCCTAAACCTCTCCGCCTCGCTACCTCTCCTCCTTTAAGATGCTCCTTGACACCTTGCTCTTTGACCAAGCTTTTGGTCATCTGGCCTAATGTCTCCTTATGTGGTTCAGGGTCAAATATTGTTTGATAATCGCTCCCGTGAAGCGCCACGGGAGGTTTTACTACGATAAAGGCGCTATATAAATGTAAGTTGTTGGTGTTGTTGTCCCATGGTAACGATGAAACAGCAGACAGAGGCAAGCTCGGTAGAGGCTACCAGTGTAAACGGACCTGCTCCCCTCTCAATAGCTCATTGGGTGATACCATCTCAGGTGGACGTAAAAGATCCCGCGGCCACTATTTCGAAGACGAGCAGGGGGGAGTTCTCCCCGGTGTCCTGGGGGCCAATATTTATCCCTCAACCAACATCACTAAAAAACAGATAATCTGGTCTTTATCACATTGCTGTTTGTGGGATCTTGCTGTGCGCAAATTGTCTGCCGCGTTTCCTCCATTACAACAGTGACCACACTTCAAAAAAAGTGCTTCATTGGCTGTAAAGCACTTTGGGACGTCCTGAGGTTGTGAAAGGCGCTGTGGAAATGCGAGTTCTTTCTTACGCAGTGTGGGACTGAGACCAGGGATGTCAGGGGCCCCCCTTTGCCCGGCCTGTGCTGAGTTGTCTGATCTCAGCCCAAGGGGGGAGGGGGGGGGGTTTGCATTTGGGGAAAGCTACGGGTAGCCTCGGGGGGTTCCCCTGTCCCGCAGCGTCGGCTCAATGAGGGGGGAAGGGCTCCCCGATCTCCCTCGTCCGGCCACTCCTTCCAGAGAGCGCGCGGGATCGCGGGGAACGGGGACTGGGGGCCCGGCGGCAACGCACCCCGCGGTCGAATAGCCCAGACCCCCCACGGGTGGGGAAAGGGCCACTTTGCTGAGGGGGCCTGCGGAGGTGCGTCCCGGCGAGAGTCCGTGCCCCAATGGAGAGGAGGGAGGGGGGGGAGAGCGGGGAACCCCCCATCTTGCTCTGCATTGCCCCCCAAGTTTGCACAATGACTGACAAAGCCTTGTGCAATTAAGAGATCAGAGTGGTCTTTAACTTAGGGAACGGCCTTGTTGTTTCATGCCCCCACCGCCACCCCCGCTCTTTCTCCTTCAAAGCGAGGAAAGAGGATAATTGTAGGGCTCAATCCGTAATCATTAATGGGCACTTAACTTGACCGAAGGCTCTGGAAGGGACCCCCCCCACACCCGCCCCACACCAACCCCTCAAACCTTCCAACCCCTCCCCCACCCCCAGAGTGCAAAGGTCAGGCAGTGCAACCATGCAAACATAACCAGTGCTGAGGGTTACTTAATGAGGGCAGGATCGCCAGAGAGCTTAGCAAAGAATGGACACAATGAAACAGCAGAAGGCCGGTAATGGTGTTTGAAAAGGAAGAGTGTCGCCCGATCGCGCGTCACAGGCCACAATGGAAACACAAACAGCTTGTCCTCGGGCTCGCGGAGCAGGGCAAACAAACGTTCAGATATACCTTGCCTGCTACTGACATGTGGGACCGTTGAATGATGGAATATGAATGTGAAGGCATTCGTTTATTTGGATTTATTTATGTGTGTGTGTGGGGTGGGGGTGGGGAGTGGGGGGTTTCATAGAAATTTACAGCACGGAATGAGGCCATTCGGCCCGTCGTGTCTGTGCCAGGGTTGAGGGGAGTAAGAAGCCCATCGCACTTCGAAAGAACTTGCATTTCTATAGCGCCTTGCACTGACCTCAAGACATCCCAAAGCGCTTTACAGCCATTTAAGTACTTTTTGAAGTGTAGTCACTGTCATAATGTAGGAAACGCGGCAGCCAATTTACGCACAGCAAGCTCCCACAAACAGCAATGCGATAATGACCAGATAATCTGTTTTATTAATAAATATCGGCCAGGCCACCGGGGAGAACTCCTCCTGCTCTTCTTCAGTAGTGCCGCGGGATCTTTTACGTCCACCTGAGAGAGCAGATGGGGCCTCGGTTTAACGTCTCATCCGAAAGACGACACCTCCAACAGTGCGGCACTCCCTCAGCACTGCACTGGGAGCGTCAGCCTAGATTTTGCACTCAAGTGGTGTGGGGACTATGAACCCACGACCTTCTGAGTCAGAGACGAGAGTGCTGCCCACTGAACCACTGGCTGGCACACACCCCGGACGCGAACAGGATCGGGCTCGGCTAGGATACGCCCACAGCGAAGCCCCGCTGACTCGCAATGCAGGTGAAGAATCCGAGGGCACCAGCAGGCCATTGATTTAACACCCGGTCTCAGTGCCCCTGGGAGAGGAGAGAAAACAGGGGGGCATTGGCACTGGTCAGGCAATTCCAGGCAGATTCAAACAACAACATCACCTTGTATTTATATAGCGCCTTTAACATAGTAAAACGCCCCAAGGCGCTGCAGGAGTGCCATAAGACAAAATTCGACATCGAGCCGCATAAGGAGAAATTAGGGCAGGTGACCAAGAGCTTGGTCAAAGAGGTAGGTTTTATGGAGCATCTTCAAGAAGGAGAGAGAGGCGGAGAGACGGAGAGGTTTAGGGAGGGAATTCCAGAGCTTAGGGTCATGGCAGCTGAAGGCACGGCCACCAATGGTGGAGCGATTAAAATCGGGTTAGAGCAAGAGACCAGAATTAGAGGAGCGCAGAGATCTCAGGGGGGTTGTGGGGCTGGAGGAGATTACAGAGATAGGGAGGGGCGAGGCCATGGAGGGATTTGAAAACAAGGATGATAATTTTTTTAATCGAGGCGTTTATTAAAGGCAGGTCGTACCGCCTTGAATAAACAGATCTGTTTTTGAGACTAATCCACTCTCCCATTTTTCCATTCTGTAAATCAAAGGTCAAATATCCCTCCCATCGGAAGTTTTAGCTCAGTGTTCACTCCCTTATCTGCAGTTGGCTTAGCGCAGACATGCGAGGGATGTCCTGTCGGAGGCTGTCTGTTTAGGTCGCACTCTTTGAACTCTTATCATGTTCCTCTTCCCTTCCTTTTCCACTTTGCTCCCCTTCTCTCCTTTGGTGCCCTCTAGTTCATAAGAACATAAGAAATAGGAGCAGGAGGCGGCCATTCGGCCCCTCGAGCCTGCTCCACCATTCAACAAGATCAAGGCTGATCATCGACCTCATCTCCACTTTCCTGCACTATCCCCATATCCCTTGATTCCCTCAATATTCAAAAATCCATCGATCTCAGCCTTGAATATACTCAATGACTGAGCCTCCACAGCCCTCTGGGGGAGTGAATTCCAAAGATTCACCGCCCTCTGAGTGAAGAAATTCCTCCTCATCTCAGTCCTAAATGGCCGACCCCTTAGTCTGAGACTGTGACCCCTGGTTCTAGACTCCCCAGCCAGGGCAAACATCCTCCCTGCATCTACCCTGTCAAGCCCTGTAAGAATTTTGTATGTTTCAATGAGATCCCCTCTCATTCTTCTAAACTCTAGAGAATATAGGCCTAGTCTACTCAATCTCTCCTCATAGGACAATCCCCCCATCCCAGGAACCAGTCTGGTGAACCTTCGTTGTACTCCCTCTATGGCAAGTATATCCTTCCTTAGGTAAGGAGACCAAAACTGTACACTGTCCAATGACAAGAAATTACTCCTCATCTCAGTCCTAAATGGCCGACCTCTTGTTCTGAGACTGTGACCCCTGGTTCTAGCCGGGGGAACCGTTCCAGGAGTGCCAGCGGCCGTTCTCCACACAGTGAGCGTCAGTGGGCAATTTAACCACGGGAGCCATCACGGCCAGGCCCAGTCTAGGCCTGGGTCGCTGCGCCCATTAGAGTTGCCAACTGGAGATTTCACCACGTGCCCTCCTGGACGGTCAAACAGCCATTTTGTCCCCATCTCCAATATTTTTAGAACTAATCAACAAAAGTGTTCAAAGCTTCTTCTTCTTCTTAGGCAGTCCCTCGGAACTGAGGATGATTTGCTTCCACAGTAAAAATGAGTTCTCAGGTGACTGATGAGTCCAATGCGGGACCTACAGTCTCTGTCACAGGTGGGGCAGACGGTGGTTGAAGGGGCGGGTGGGTGGGGTGCTTGGGTTGACGTGCGCTCCTTCCGCTGTTTGCGCTTGGCGTCCGCTTGCTCCCGACGAAGAGACTCGAGGTGTTCGGCGCCTTCCCGGATGCTTCTCCTCCACTTTGTGCGGTCTTGGGCCAGGGATTCCCAGGTGTCGGTGGGGATGTTACACTTTTTCAAGGAGGCTTTGAGGGTGTCCTTGAAGCGTTTCCTCTGCCCACCTGGGGCTCTCTTGCCGTGCCGGAGGTCCGAGTAGAGCGCTTGTTTTGGGAGTCTTGTATCGGACATGCGGACAGACGGTGGTTGAAGGGGGCAGGTGGGTGGGGTGCTTGGGTTGACGTGCGCTCCTTCCGCTATTTGCACTTGGCGTCCGCTTGCGCCCGACGAAGAGAACTCATTTTTAATGTGGAAGCAAGTCATTTTGGTTCCGAGGGACTGCCTAAGAAGAAGAAGACTGACTGAGGCCAATGTTAAGAGGTATCCTGGCCGAGATCGGCGAAGGGACAGAATCCGGGGCCTTCCTGATTTGTATGGCTTCGAAGCCAGTAAAGGGCAAAGGTCAGACTGATTTTGGGATGTTGTTCTTCAGTCAAGGCCTGGAAGAGGGTCAGGATAGAGTATCTGCTCGATCAGCAGACGGCTTGATTCAGTTCTCAACCCGTGGCTCAGTGGGCCGCACCCTCGCCTCTGAGTCAGAAGGTCGTGGGTTCACAGTCCCCACTCCAGAGACTTGAGCACAAAAATCTAGGCTGACCCTCCCAGCGCAGTACTGAGGGAGCGCCGCACTGTCGGAGGTGCCGTCTTTCAGATGAGACGTTACACCGAGGCCCCGTCTGCCCTCTCAGGTGGACGTAAAAGATCCCACGGCCACTATTAAAAGAAGAGCAGGGGAGTCCTGGGGCCAATATTTATCCCTCAATCAACATCACTAAAAAAAAACAGATAATCTGGTCATCATCACATTGCTGCTTGTGGGAGCTTGCTGTGCGCAAATTGGCTGCCGAGTTTCCTACATTACAACAGTGACTACACTTCAAAAAGTACTTCATTGGCTGTGAAGCGCGTTGGGATGTCCTGAGGTCAGGGCATCAGATTGTGTTAGTTACCGAAATGCTAAAACAGACAATGGTGTTGTCTTGTGTCTGCACTGCGATCAGTGGTTCAGGTCGTTTCATTCTTGCTGTCTCCCTTTACTTGTGCTCCTCCGAAACCCGGCTGCCCCGTGTCCTAACTCGCACCAAGTCCCGTTCACCCATCACCCCGCCCTGTGCTCGCCGACCTACATTGGCTCCCCGGTCCGGTAACGCCTCGATTTTAAAATTCTCATCCTCGTGTTCGAATCCCTCCAAGGCCTCGCCCCACCTTCCCTATCTCTGTAACCTCCTCCAGCCTCCGAGAGCGTAGTGAAATATCTCAAGGCGCTTCACAGGAGCGAGTATCAAACAATATTTGACACCGAGCCACGTTAGGACAGGCGTCCAAAAGCTTGGCCATAGAGGTAGGTTTTAAGGAGCGTCTTAAAGGAGGAGAGAGAGGCGGAGACGTTTAGGGAGGGAATTCCAGAGCTTGGGGCCCAGGCAGCTGAAGGCACGGCCGCCAATGGTGGGGCAATGAAAATCGGGGGGTGCGCAAGAGGCCAGATTTGGAGGAGCGCAGGGATCTGGGAGGGTTTGTAGGGCTGGACGAGGTTACGCAGATAGGCATCTATCGGCAATCAGCTAGCTCGGCACAGATACTGGGGACGAAACCTGAGACTCCTTGCCTAATCTTCCGATTAGGCACTTTATAGCCTTCCGGACTCAATATCGAGTTCAACAATTTCAGATCATAACCTCGGCCCCTATTACATTTTTACTTATATTTTTTTTCCACCCCTTTGTTTTGGGTCTTCCCTTCCCCCCACCCTTTCCTTCTTTTTTTTCCTCTCTCCCACATGGCAGCTGTCTCTCATCCTGCCAGTACACTTCACACCTAATCTGAGCCATCTTTTGTCTCCACTGTCCTATTACCATCTCGTCTGGTTTTGAATACCTCTTAATGTCTCTTTACTTCTTTTGTTCTATCGTAGCCCTGCCTTCGATCTATTTCATTTCCTTTCCAGTTTTGAAAAAGGGTTTCGACCCGAAACGTCGACTATAATTTCTCTCCACGGATGTTGCCTGGCCTGCTGAGTTTTTCCAGCATTTTCTGTTGTTACTCCCTGGTCTCTTTGCTTTAGCACCACACCAGGCCGTGCCATCAGGAACACTTCCTATTTATGGGATGAATTAAACCCCTCGCCGCTGGATAGCGGCCGCACTGCCGGCGCTCTTCACCCCTTTCTCGTCTCCTTCATGTTGCTCTTCCTCCTCACGCAAAATGGACGATTGGAATGCCCTTGTCGAGAAGTTACTGAAGAGCGATCAGCACCGGGAGTGGACTCCTGGGCGGTGAAGCCAAAAAACCTTGAAGACATTCAGATGCCATGATAGGTGGGTTCGGGGTGGACTTGCAGGTCTGTACAAGTGGGTGGATGAGCGGATAGGGGCCGAGTGGCTTTTCCCATCAGTATCTGTCTTAGGATCTGGATGAATCGCTACGATCGACAGACTTTGCCCTCTCCATCATCCAAGGGTGTATTTTTAGAGATGTTTGAATGGGGGATAACACTGGGCAACAACCGTTACAAGTGGAATATCTTTGATTTATCAACATCCTGGGGGTCACCATTGACCAGAAACTTAACTGGACCAGCCACATAAATACTGTGGCAACAAGAGCAGGTCAGAGGCTGGGTATTCTGCGGCGATTGTCTCATCTCCTGACTCCCCAAAGCCTTTTCACCATCTACAAGGCACAAGTCAGGAGTGTGATGGAATACTCTCCACTTGTTTGGATGAGTGCAGCTCCAACAACACTCAAGAAGCTCGACAACATCCAGGACAAAGCAGCCCATTTGATTGGCACCCCATCCACCACCTTAAACATTCACTCCCTCCACCACCGGCGCACCGTGGCTGCAGTGTGTACCATCTACAAGATGCACTGCAGCAACTCGCCAAGGCTTCTTCGGCAGCACCTCCCAAACCCGCGACCTCTTCCACCTAGAAGGACAAGGGCAGCAGGCGCATGGGAACACCACCACCTCCAAGTCACCCTCCAAGTCACACACCATCCTGACTTAGAAGTATATCGGCCGATCCTTCATCGTCGCTGGGTCAAAGTCCTGGAATTCCCTCCCTAACAGCACTGTGGGAGCACCTTCACCACACGGACTGCAGCGGTTCAAGAAGGCGGCTCACCACCACCTTCTCAAGGGCAATTAGGGATGGGCAATAAATGCTGGCCTTGCCAGCCTGCCCGGAACCCATAAGTGAATAAAAATAAAAAATAAAATAAAAATCTCTGCAGCGTGACTTTGTCACTCCAGGTCTGTTTATAGAGATCTACTTAAAGCCCTTTCAAAGAAAACGCCCCAACTTACAGTTGTGGTGAATGAGTCCCGGCAACACGCGGGCCTGGTTATTATTGGATTTCAGCGGGCGGGTGTTTAACAAGCGCGACAGCCCTCCATTTTAACACAGGCGCTAATTTTTAGCAGGTTGACACCGCACTGAAATACTGAGAACGGAGGAATGATCGCATTGCTGTTTGTGGGATCTTGCTGTGCGCAAATTGGCTGCCGCGTTTCCTACATTGCAACAGTGACTGCACTTTGAAAAGTACTTCATTGGCTGTAAAGCGCTTTGGGACGTCGCGAAAGGCATTCTATAAATGCTTTTTGTTTACTCAGTGAGAAGACTTGGGTAGTAATGGGGGTTCACAATTGGCCTGTGCTCTCCTGGGTTGGATGGACTGGAGGCGGGGGTGCAGGGTAGGGGAGGGGGAAGGGAAAGAGAAATGTTCCACAGGATTCCTACTCCTGATCACTATTTCCTGACTTACTGACTCACTATTTGACTTTGAAGAGCAACACTTTCTCTCCACTTCCCACACACCTGAACAATTTCCAGATTAGTCTCTACGACAGAGGTAGCCTCTGACGTGTCCCAAGTGACTGGAGGTCGTGAGCCTGTTACTGAATGACTGCAGCAGTGAGCGAGAGTGAGACGAGAGCGAGAGAGCGAGCGAAAGACAGCGAGAGAGAGAACGAGCGAAAGACAGCGAGCGAGAGAAAGAGCCCCCGAGTCTGAAGGCTGTGGGTTCAAGTCCCCACTCCAGAGACTTGAGCACAAAATCTAAGGCTGACGCTCCCAGTGCGGCGCTGAGGGAGCGCTGCACTGTCGGAGGTGCCGTCTTTCGGATGAGACGTTAAACCGAGGCCCCGTCTGCCCGCCTCCGGTGGACGGAAAAGATCTTTCTTTTTCACAAACTCGTTCAACCATCCACCCACTAATAACGCAAGATTAATTTTCCTGGACCTTCAAAGGTTATGACTAACGTAAAGTCCGAACACAGAGTGAGGTTTCATTTGGCATCTTCTCACTCCCAATTGGTGGGAAATAGAGAGAACAATCACACAGTAAGGGTGGTCAGAGGCCGTGGTCACCCACACATACCTCGTGATAGAGATTGAAAGAAAAAAACAACAGATGTGCATTTCTATAGCGCCTTTCACCACCTCAGGACGTCCCAAACGCTTTGCAGGCAACGAAGTACTTTTGAAGTGTGGTCACTGTTGTAATGAGGAAATGCGGCAGCCAATTTGCGCACAGCAAGCTCCAACAAACTCTTCTTCTTAGGAACCGAGGATGACTTGCTTCCACATTAAAAATGAGTTCTCAGGTGACTGATGAGTCCAATGCGGGACCTACAGTCTCTGTCACAGGTGGGGCAGGCGGTGGTTGAAGGGGGCGGGTGGGTGTGGGGTGTTTGGGTTGACGTGCGCTCCTTCCGCTGTTTGCGCTTGGCTTCCCGCTTGCTCCCGGCGAAGAGACTTGAGGTATTCGGCGCCTTCCCGGATGCTTCTCCTCCACTTTGTGCAGTCTTGGGCCAGGGATTCCCAGGTGTCGGTGGGGATGTTACACTTTTTCAAGGAGGCTTTGAGGGTGTCCTTGAAGCATTTCCTCTGCCCACCTGGGACTCACTTGCCGTGCCGGAGCTCCGAGTAGAGCGCTTGTTTTGGGAGTCTCGTATTGGGCATGCGGATACACAAACAGCAATGTGATAATGACCAGATAATCTGTTTTTTAGTAATGTTGGTTGAGAGATAAATATTGGCCTCAGGACACCGGGGAGAACTACCCCTTGCTCTTCTTCGAAATAGTGGCCATGGGATCTTTTACGTCCACCTGAGAGGGCAGCCGAGGCCTCGGTTTAACGTCTCATCCGAAAGACGGCACCTCCGACAGTGCGGCGCTCCCTGTAAATTGAGCCTGAAACACCAGAAAAATTAAAACCATGAGAAAAAAAATGGCGCGTTTTTCTTTTCATTTTCGTTGAAGGCTTTTGTTTTATCAGTTTGAAAAAATACTGGAGACGGAGGAAACAAAGACTGTTTGACCGGGCGGGGCGGTTGGAGGCGGGAGGTCATGTGATACATTCGAGTTGGCAACTAGAACCTCACCAAATGGCCGTTCCTCGCGGTGGCGCCCACGCGGTGAAGCCGAGATATTCTCAGCGGGGTAACTGCACTGCTGCCGTTGCGGCATTTAAAATAAATGCGAGCACAGGGGCGATGATGGGTGAGCCAGTTGAGGTAACAGCACTGTTGGAGCACCTTCACCACACGGACTGCAGCGGTTCAAGGAGGCGGCCCACCACCACCTTCTCAAGGGCAATTAGGGATTGTTGTATCCGTGTGTTAATGGAGACACGGAATGCAGGAGTTGGTCTACAGGTGTTTATTGAACAAAGTCTGGAGGTGAACTAAAAGATACAAGACACTATACAGGCTTATATAGCCCGAGTGGCCACTACCGGCATTACAGTACACAGGGGCTCTTAAAGGTACATACACCACAGGGATGGGCAATAAATGCCGGCCTTGCCAGCGACGCCCACACCCCGAGAATGATAATAGCGTCCATCTTATAGAGAGACCTTTAATGTAGCAAGACGTCGCGCGCAGTTTCACGGTGCGGTGTGGGGGGGAGTCATTGCTCTACACATAAAAACATAGAAGATAGTAGCAGGAGTAGGCCATTCGGCCCCTCGAGCCTGCTCCACCATTCAATGAGATCATGGCTGATCATCCAAATTCAGTACCCTGTCCCTGCCTTCTCCCCCTATCCCTTGATCCCTTTAACCTTAAGAAATATATCCAACGCCTTCTTGAATATATTTAATGAATTGGCCTCAACTGCCTTCTGTGGTAGAGAATTCCACAGGTTCACCACTCTCTGGGTGAAGAAATTCCTCCTCATCTCTGTCCTAAATGGCTTACCCCTTATCCTTAGACTGTGACCCCTGGTTCTGGACTCCCCGACCATCGGGAACATCCTTCCTGCATCTAGTCTGTCTAGTCCTGTTAGAATTTTATAAGTTTCAATGAGATCCCCTCTCATTCTTCTAAACTCCAGCGAGTATAAGCCCAATTGACCCAATCTCTCCTCATACGTCATTCCTGCCATCCCAGGTATCAGTCTGGTGAATCTTCGCTGCACTCCCTCCATGGCAAGAACATCCTTCCTCAGATAAGGCGACCAAAACTGCACACAATACTCAAGGTGTGGTCTCACCAAGGTCCTGTACAACTGCAGCAAGACACCCTCCTTACAGGCACGGTGAGAAAGGGTTAATAAACCCTGAGCCTCGAAGGCATGCGGCTGCACGCAGGCTGCGTCCTCGATACATTTGATCTCTCTGAGAGTCTTGCAGCATCAGATCAAAAGGCGGTTTAAATCCCGGCAGGTCAGGACAGGCTGAGCTGGGATCTGACCAGGTGTGTGTGTGTGTGTGTGTGTGTGTGCGGAGCAACAAAGCAAACAGCAACAGGGGCACCGGCACAGATTAGGTGGCCGAGGCCTTTTGAAGTGGCCGAGTGTTGTTTTGGTGACAGAACCTCGCCCTTTATTTTCCTTTTTCGATTGCCTCGGGCCTACTTTCACAGGGAGGCCTGTATCCCCACTCCTTGGCTACAGCTGAACTCCACGGGGACACGGGACTGACTGAGCGATGCAATCCCGCACTAGGATCTCAGCAGCCTAGCCTCACGATGGCACCATGGACCCTGGTGTGATAAGCTGCCTTTATGCCACGCCAAGATCCCATCTTGGCGCCAACTCCTGACGCCTGATTTACACCAGGCCTACCAAAACCCGGCAACAGCAACCTGCATTTATATAGCGCCTTTAATGCAATAAAAACATCCCAGGGCGCTTCACAGGAGCGAAAATTTGACGCTGAGCCACATAAGGCAATATTAGGACAGGTGACCCTTCTTCTTAGGCAGTCCCTCGGAACCGAGGATGACTTGCTTCCACATTAAAAATGAGTTCTCAGGTGACTGATGAGCCCAATGTGGGACCTACAGTCTCTGTCACAGGTGGGGCGGGTGGGTGGGGAGCTTGGGTTGACGTGCACTCCTTCCGCTGTTTGTGCTTGGCTTCCGCTTGCTCCCGGCGAAGAGGCTCGAGGTGTTCGGCGCCTTCCCGGATGCTTCTCCACCACTTTGTGCGGTCTTGGGCCAGGGATTTCCAGGTGTTGGTGAGGATGTTGCACTTTTTCCAAGGAGGCTTTGAGGGTGTCCTTGAAGCGTTTCCTCTGCCCACCTGGGGCTCTCTTGCCGTGCCGGAGCTCCGAGTAGAGCGCTTGTTTTGGGAGTCTCTTATCGGGCATGCGGACAATGTGACCCGTCCATCGGAGCTGATCGAGCGTGGTCAAAGCTTCGATGCTGGGGATGTTGGCCTGAGCGAGAACACTGACGTTGGTGCGCCTATCCTGCCAATGGATTTACAGGATCTTGCGGAGGCAGCGTTGGTGGTACCTCTCCAGTGCTTTGAGGTGTCTGCTGTACATGGTTTGACCAAATGCTTGGTCAAAGCGGTAGGTTTTAAGGAGCGTCTTAAAGATGGAGAGAGTGGCGGCAGGGTTTAGGGAGGGAATTCCAGAGCTTAGGGCCCAGATGGCTGAAGGCACGGCCGCCAATGGTGGAGCGATTAAAATTGGGGGATGCGCAAGAGGCCAGAATTGGAGGAGCGCAGAGATCTCGGAGGGTTGTGGGGCTGGAGGAGGTTACAGAGATAGGGAGGGGGGGGTGGTGGTGTGGCGAGGCCTTGGAGGGATTTGAACACGAGGATGAGAATTTTAAACTCGAGGCGTTGCCAGATCGGGGGCCAATGTAGGTCAGCGCGCACAGAGGGTGATGGGTGAACGGGACTTGGCGTGAAGTTAAGACACGGGCAGCAGGTTTAGTTTCGAGTTGTAGCCATCTCTCCAAGGTCCGGGGGTCAGGAGCCCGGATGAGATGTTAAACCGAGGCCCCGTCTGCTCTCTCAGGTGGACGTAAAAGACCCCGCGGCACTATTTCGAAGAAGAGCAGGGGGAGTTCTCCCCGGTGTCCTGGGGCCAATATTTATCCCTCAAACAACATCGCTAAAAAACAGATTATCCGGTCATTTATCACATTGCTGTTTGTGGGAGCTTGCTGTGCGCAAATTGGCTGCCGCGTTTCCCACATTACAACAGTGACCACACTTCAAAAAAAGTGCTTCATTGGCTGTAAAGCGCTTTGGGACGTCCTGAGGTTGTGAAAGGCGCTATAGAAATGCAAGTTCTTTCATTCATGTAACCCCCCCCAGTTGAAAGTGTGAGCGCGTGTGGACAGGGTCGTACTTGACTGTAACACCCCTCTCCTCACGCACCCAAGTCCGAAGTCGCCTACAAAGCTCAAGTCTAGATTTTCCATGCCATTGACCCATTCATTTTAAATGCCGTAGCGGCAGCAGCGAGGTCACACCGGCGAGAATATCTCGGCTTCACCGGATGGGCTCCCATTTGAGGAACGGCCATTTGGTGAGATTCGGGTCGCCAACTCTGGTCAGACATATTTCTGGGGGCTTCATCACGTGACCGCCAACCGCGCCCCCACCACCGGGTCAAACAACCTTTATTCACCCGCCACCCTCCCGACCATCTCCAATATTTTTATAACTAATAAAACAAAAGCGTTGAAAGAAAATAGGGAAAAAATGATCTTTTAAAAGGCTTCTATTTTGCTCCTGGGCGATGAAGCTATCATTCCTGGAGACTCCAGGGCAATCTTGGGGAGTTGGCAACCCTGGTGCACTCACATACACTTTCGAGCAGTGTGACAATCGAGAGGTTTGGAAAGCCGAGGCGAGGGGCAGGAGGTAGCTGGCCCACACCCCAGCAAGCCTCAGTGCCTTCAGGCGACAGAGGACAAGGAAACATTGAAGCAGAGGAAGAAGTGCTTCACCCTATTGAACAGTGGCCAATTGTTTGATCAGCATCTGCAAGAGACAGGGAAAGGTGCACACCTCAGAAAGCAAGTGTTTCAACTTGCTTCAAGTAACAAAAAAAGACGAGCTTTGTAAAAACAGTTGAGGTGTCACCGCACCGCGCTCCGAGCGCAGCTGTTTCTAACTGCCTTCTCCTCTCCTCTGTCGGTACGTGACACTCCACCTGGAGCCTCGCGCAGTGCCTAACTACTTGTACACAGTGGTGCAGGAGACACAGTGTCAATACATCAGCATCTTGCATTTATATAGCGCCGTTAACACGGTAAAACATCCCAAGGCGCTGCGCAGGAGTGTTATCAAACAAAATTTGACACCGAGCCACAGTTCCTGGGACTAGGGACAGGGTCACTGGCAAGGCTTGGAAGCTAAGCAGAGCCAGGCCTGGTTAGTACCTGGAGGGGTGACCATCAGGGACGACCAGGTGCAGAAGGTCACGGAAGGAGCCCCCAGGAGGGGCGGTTGGTGAGAAGGGCACGGAAGGAGCCCCGGGAGGGGTGGCTGGTGAGCAGGCCCGGGCGTTGGGCTGAAGATTGTCGGACAGGAGGAATGGTGGAAATGGAATGGCGGCGCGCACAGACGCAGCGGCTTTGCTTCTCCCAGGACGGTGCTATTTACGTTTAATGTTAATGTTATTTGTACTGGACTCATGGGAGCTTGCAAGATCACATTTCGTTGTTCATGTACTTGTGCATTGTACAATGACAATAAAGTTGAATTATTATTATTAAAAAAAAAAGAATTATAAGGCAATGACTATCTTCTTCTTCTTAGGCAGTCCCTCGGAACCGAGGATGACTTGCTTCCACATTAAAAATGAGTTCTCAGGTGACTGATGAGTCCAATGCAGGACCAACAGTCTCTGTCACAGGTGGGGCAGACGGTGGTTGAAGGGGCGGGTGGGTGGGGTGCTTGGGTTGATGTGCGCTCCTTGCGCTGCCTGCGCTTGGCTTCCGCTTGCTCCCAGCGAAGAGACTCGAGGTGTTCGCCGCCTGTCCCCAACAAGCGAGAGTCGAACCACCGCCGCTTGACATTCAACAGCATTACCATCGCCGAATCCCCCACCATCAACATCTTGGGGGTCACCGTTGACCAGAAACTTAACTGGACCAGCCACATAAATACTGTGGCAACAAGAGCAGGTCAGAGGCTGGGAATTCTGCGGCGAGTGTCTCACCTCCTGACTCCCCAAAGCCTTTCCACCATCTACAAGGCACAAGTCAGGAGTGTGATGGAATACTCTCCACTTGCCTGGATGAGTGCAGCTCCAACATTACTCATGAAGCTCAACACCATCCAGGACAAAGCAGCCCGCTTGATTGGCACCCCATCCACCACCTTAAACATTCACTCCCTCCACCACCGGCATACCGTGGCTGCAGTGTGTACCGTCTACAAGATGCACTGCAGCAACTCGCCAAAGCTTCTTCGGCAGCACCTCCCAAACCCGCGACCTCTACCACCTGGAAGGACAAGGGCAGCAGGCGCACGGGAACACCACCACCTCCAAGTTCCCCTCCAAGTCACACACCATCCTGACTTGGAAATATACCGGCCGTTCCTTCATCGTCGCTGGGTCAAAATCCTGGAACTCCCTCCCTAACAGCACTGTGGGAGCACCTTCACCACACAGTCTGCAACGGTTCAAGAGGGCGGCTCACCAACACCTTCTCAAGGGCAACTAGGGATGGGCAATAAATGCTGGCCTTGCCAGTGACGCCCACATCCCGTAAACAAATTTTTTTTAAATAAGGAGCTATTAGGACAGGTGACCAAAAGCTTGGTCAAAGAGGCAGGTTTTAAGGAGCATCTTAAATAAGGAGAGAGAGACGGAGAGGTTTAGGGAGGGAATTCCAGAGCTCAGGGCCCAGGCAGCTGAAGGCACGGCCGCCAATGGTGGAGTGATTAAAATCGGGGATGAGCAAGGGGCCAGAATTGGAGGAGCGCAGAGATCTTGAGCGCGGAGGGTTGTAGGAAAATTAGCACTTGTATATTTGCATAGTTCGGACCCTAACAGTGAGGTTTTTAACCTGTGGAGATGTCCAGATCAATTATTTCTACTCCAATATCCAAAGCTCCATTAAACATCCGTCTTCTGCTCCAATTATTTTGTTCCCCTCCAATTTTCTCTCTCGTCCCGAAGGCTCTGACTGGGTAGTGTCCAGGCTGCACAGAGCCAGTGCTCTAACAGTACTTCACATAAGTAACACCTCCTTCAACCCTAGGAGCCTCAGTAGACTTTGACGTTTAACATGTCCAATTGATACGGCGATCAACAGAGGCCTCCTGCGAAACCCCGGTTTTAATCGTTCCGCCATTGGCGGCCGTGCCTTCAGCTGCCTGGGCCCCAAGCTCTGGAATTCCCTCCCTAAACCTCTCCGCCTCTCTCTCCTCCTTTAAGACGCTCATTAAAACTTTGTTCAAGCTTTTGATCACCTGTCCTAATATCTCCTTATAGAGTCATAGAGTCATAGAGTTATACAGCACAGAAAGAGGCCCTTCGGCCCATCGTGTCCGCGCCAGCCATCAAGCCCTGTCTATTCTAATCCCATTTTCCAGCACTTGGTCCGTAGCCTTGTATGCTATGGCGGTTCAAGTGCTCATCTAAATGCTTATTGAATGTTGTGAGGGTTCCTGCCTCTACCACCCTTTCAGGCAGTGAGTTCCAGATTCCAACCACCCTCTGGGTGAAAAAGTTTTTCCTCAAATCCCCTCTAAACCTCCTGCCCCTTACCTTGAAACTATGCCCCCTGGTTATTGGCCCCTCTACTAAGGGGAAAAGTTCCTTTCTATCTACCCTATCGAGGCCCCTCATAATTTTGTACACCTCACCTTATGTGGCTCGGTGTCAAATTTTGTTTGATCACGCTCCTGTGAAGCACCTTGGGACGTTTCACTACTTTGAAGGCGCTATATAAATGCAGGTTGTTGCCGTTACACGAGCCTGCCGAGTGTCAATAGGCTATTCGAATACGGGTTGAATGGATGTTATTAAGCCGCTCAGGAAGGTGCCAGGTATAAAATTGCCGTCAGTCGGATCAGGGGCAGGAAAGGAGTTGGGAAATCCCACGGCTCCGTTTTAACAGCCTCGCCCCCCATGTCCGCCAGGGGTGGCGGGCGGGGGGCGGAGTTAAAATCAAGCCCTGGACGTCTAAAATGGACTGTGTTTCATTCCCCAACACTAAGGCCCCACTTTGGATGAGCACACAAGGGGGAACAGAGAAGATCCTCCATGGCGTTGCGAGAGGAATAGCTGGCTGAGGGCAGCAAGGTGTTACAGTGGGAGGAGGGGGGGTTAATTGAACCGCAATCTACATCTCCACGTCTCGCCATGGTGACACCATTGAGCAAAAGACGGACTTCAGTGGGGGGGTTTAATTGAACCGCAATCTACATCTCCACGTCTCGCCACGGTGACACCATCAAGCGAAAGACGGACTTCAGTCCCAATCAGCCGCAGGGTTTGCTGGCTGGCAGATCGACATGTTATTGGCAACGGGCGGCTCGTTGGCTAGTGAGGAGTGTTAGTGATTTGGCAACAGAGCAGCGGTGTTGAAATCAGTGTACGGCGTCAGACATTAAAGGAGGCTTGTATCCGGGAGACAGACAGGGTCGGGAGCAGTTATAGATTTTATTGCAGGTCATCGCAGAACACTGGCTGCTTTTGCTGATGAAGGAAATTGAAAATTTAAAAACAAATCTCATCTCTTAAATCTGCAGGACTGGAGTTGAGTAAATATTCCCAACAGTCAGACCTCTGTTATCCACAGTAACGAAAGCTTCCCCAAATCCCCACTCTCTCCCGGATCCCCCATTCACCCCACCACTCCCACTCCCCACCTCACTCACAGTAACACATTCTGATATACCCCACATCCCTCACTGTAACACTGATATACCCCACACCCCTCACTGTAACACTGATATACCGCACACCCCTCACTGTAACACCCTGATATACCCCACACCCCTCACTGTAACACTGATATACCCCACACCCCTCACTGTAACACACTGTTATACCACACACCCCTCACTGTAACACTCTGATATACCCCACACCCCTCACTGTAACACTCTGATATACCCCACACCCCTCACTGTAACTCTGATATACCCCACACCCCTCACTGTAACACTCTGATATACCCCACACCCCTCACTGTAACACACTGATATACCCCACACCCCTCACTGTAACACTCTGATATACCCCACACCCCTCACTGTAACTCTGATATACCCCACACCCCTCACTGTAACACTCTGATATACCCCACACCCCTCACTGTAACACTGATATACCCTACACCCCTCACTGTAACACACTGGTATACCACACACCCCTCACTGTAACACTCTGATATACCCCACACCCCTCACTGTAACACTCTGATATACCCCACACCCCTCACTGTAACTCTGATATACCCCACCCCCCTCACTGTAACACTCTGATACACCCCACACCCCTCACTGTAACACACTGATATACCCCACACCCCTCACTGTAACACTGATTTAACCCACACTCCGCACTGTAACACTGATATACCCCACACCCCTCACTGTAACTCTGATATACCCCACACCCCTCACTGTAACACTCTGATATACCCCACACCCCTCACTGTAACAGACTGTGATATACCCCAAACCCCTCACTGTAACACTGATTTAACCCACACTCCGCACTGTAACACTGATATACCCCACACCCCTCACTGTAACACTCTGATATACCCCACACCCCTCACTGTAACACTCTGATATACCCCACACCCCTCACTGTAACACTCTGATATACCCCACACCCCTCACTGTAACACTGATATACCCCACACCCCTCACTGTAACACTCTGATATACCCCACACCCCTCACTGTAACACTCTGATATACCCCACACCCCTCACTGTAACACTCTGATATACCCCACACCCCTCACTGTAACACTCTGATATACCCCACACCCCTCACTGTAACACTGATATACCCCACACCCCTCACTGTAACACTGATATACACCACACCCCTCACTGTAACACTGATATACCCCACACCCCTCGCTATAACACACTGATATACCACAGACCCCTCACTGTAACACTCTGATATACCCCACACCCCTCACTGTAACACTCTGATATACCCCACAGCCCTCACTGTAACACTCTGATATACCCCACACCCCTCACTGTAACACACTGATATACCCCACACCCCTCACTGTAACACTCTGATATACCCCACAGCCCTCACTAACAGTCTGATATACCCCACACCCCTCACTGTAACACTGATATACCCCACACCCCTCACTGTAACACTCTGATATACCAGAAACCCCTCACTGTAACACTGATTTAACCCACACTCCACACTGTAACACGAATAGACCCCACACCCCTCACTGTAACAGTCTCATATACCCCACACTCCTCACTGTAACACCCTGATATACCCCACACCCCTCACTGTAACACTGATATACCCCACACCCCTCACTGTAAAACTGCGATATACCCCACACCCCTCACTTTAACACTGATATACCCCACAGCCCTCACTGTAACACTCTGAAATACACCACACCTCTCACAGCAACACTCTGATATACCCCACACCCCTCACTGTAAAACTCTGATATACCAGAAACCCCTCACTGTAACACTGATTTAACCCACACTCCACACTGTAACACGAATAGACCCCACACCCCTCACTGTAACAGTCTCATATACCCCACACTCCTCACTGTAACACCCTGATATACCCCACACCCCTCACTGTAACACTGATATACCCCACACCCCTCACTGTAAAACTGCGATATACCCCACACCCCTCACTTTAACACTGATATACCCCACAGCCCTCACTGTAACACTCTGAAATACACCACACCTCTCACAGCAACACTCTGATATACCCCACACCCCTCACTGTAAAACTCTGATATACTCCACACCCCTCACTGCAGCACACTGGTATACCCCACACCACTCACTGTAACACACTCTGATATACCCCACACCCCTCACTGTAACACTCAGATATACCCCACTCCCCTCAATGTAACACTCTGATATACACACACCCCTCACTGTAACACTCTGATATACCCCACACCCCTCACTGTAACACTCTGATATAACTCACACCCCTCACTGTAACACTCTGATATACCCCACACCACTCACTGTAACACTCTGATATACCCCACACCACTCACTGTAACACTCTAATATACCCCACACCCCTCACTGTAACACTCTGATATACTCCACACCCCTCACTGTAACACTCTGATATACCCCACATCCCTCACTGTAACACTGATATAACCCACACCACTCACTGTAACACTCTGACATACCCCACAGCCCTCACTGTAACACTCTGATATACCCCACACCCCTCACTGTAACACTCTGATATACCCCACACCCCTCACTGTAACACTCTGATATACCCCACACCCCTCACTGTAACACTGATATACCCCACACCACTCACTGTAACACTGATATACCCCACACCCCTCACTGTAACACTCTGATATACCCCACACCACTCACTGTAACACTGATATATACTCCACACCCCTCACTGTAACACTGATATACACCACACCCCTCACTGTAACACTCTGATATACCCCACACCACTCACTGTAACACTCTGATATACCCCACACCACTCACTGTAACACTCTGATACACCCCACACCACTCACTGTAACACTGATATACCCCACACCCCTCACTGTAACACTCTGATATACCCCACACCCCTCACTGTAACACTCTGATATACTCCACACCCCTCACTGTATCACTCTGATATACCCCACACCCCTCACTGTAACACTCTGATATACCCCACACCCCTCACTGTCACACTGATATACCCCACACCCCTCACTGTAACACTCCGATATACCCCACACCCCTCATTGTAACACTCCAATATACCCCACACCCCTCACTGTAACACTCCGATATAACCCACACCCATCACAGTAACACTGATATACCCCCCACCCCTCACTGTAACACTCTGATATACCCCACACCCCTCACTGTCACACTGATATACCCCACTCCACTAACTGTAACACTCTGATATACCCCACACCCCTCACTGTAACACTCTGATATACCCCACACCCATCACTGTAACACTGATATAACCCACAGCCCTCACTGTAACACTGATATACCCCACACCCCTCACTGCAACACTCTGATATACCCCACACCCCTCACTGTAACAGTCTGATATACCCCACACACCTCACTGTATCACTGATATACCCCACACCCCGCATTGTAACACTCTGATATACCCCACACCCCTCACTGTAACACTCTGATATACCCCACACCCCTCACTGTAACACTGATATGCCCCACACCCCTCACTGTATCACTCTGATATACCCCACACCCCTCACTATAATACTCTGATACACCCCATACCCCTCACTGTAACACTGATATGCCCCACACCCCTCACTGTATCACTCTGATATACCCCACACCCCTCACTGTAACACTCTGATATACCCCACACCCCTCACTGTAACACTCTGATATACCCCACACCCCTCACTGTAACACTGATATGCCCCACACCCCTCACTGTATCACTCTGATATACTCCACACCCCTCACTATAACACTCTGATACACCCCATACCCCTCACTGTAACACTGATATGCCCCACACCCCTCACTGTATCACTCTGATATACCCCACACCCCTCACTGTAACACTGATATAACCCACACCCCTCACTGTAACACTGATGTACTCCACACCCCTCACTGTAACACTCTGATATACCCCACACCCCTCACTGTAACACTCTGATATACCCCACATCCCTCACTATAACACTCTGATACACCCCACACCCCTCACTGTAACACTCTGATATACCCCAGACCCCTCACTGTAACATACTCTGATATACCCCACACCCCTCACTGTAACACTGATTTAACCCACACCATTCACTGTAACACTGATAGACCCCACACCCCTCACTGTAACAGTCTGATATACCCCACACCCCTCACTGTAACACCCTGATATACCCCACACCCCTCACTGTAACACTCTGATATACCCCACACCCCTCACTGTAACACTGCGATATACCCCACACCCCTCACTTTAACACTGATATACCCCACAGCCCTCACTGTAACACTCTGATATACACTACACCCCTCACAGCAACACTCTAATATACCCCACACCCCTCACTGTAACACTCTGATATACTCCACACCACTCACTGTAACACACTGGTATACCCCACACCACTCACTGTAACACATTCTGATTTACCCCACACCCCTCACTGTAACACTCAGCTATACCCCACACCCCTCACTGTAACACTCTCTGATATACCCCATACCCCTCACTGTAACACACTCTGATACACCCCAATCCCCTCACTGTAACACTCTGATATACCCCACACCCCTCACCGTAACACTCTGATATACCCAACACCCCTCACTGTAACACACTGCTTTACCACACACCCCTCACTGTAACACTCTGATATACCCCACACCCCTCAGTGTAACATTCTGATATACCCCACACCCCTCACTGTAACAATCTGATATACCCCACACCCCTCACTGTAACACTGATATACCCCACACCCCTCATTGCAACACTGCGATATACTCCACACCCCTGACTTTAACACTGATATACCCCACAGCCCTCACAGCAACACTCTGATATACCCCACACCCCTCACTGTATCACTCTGATATACTCCACACCCCTCACTGTAACACATTGGTATACCCCACACCACTCACTGTAACCCACTCTGATATACCCCACACCACTCACTGTAACGCTCAGATGTACCCCACACCACTCACTGTAACACACTCTGATATACCCCACATCCCTCACTGTAACACTGATATACTCCACACCACTCACTGTAACACTCTGATATACCCCACACCCCTCACTGTAACACTCTGATATACCCCACACCCCTCACTGTAACACTCTGATATACCCCACACCCCTCACTGTAACACTCTGATATACCCCACACCCCTCACTGTAACACTGATATACACCACACCCCTCACTGTAACACTGATATACGCCACACCCCTCACTGTAACACTCTGATATACCCCACACCCCTCACTGTAACACTCTGATATACCCCACACCACTCGCTGTAACACTCTGATACACCCCACACCCCTCACTGTAACACTGATATACGCCACACCCCTCACTGTAACACTCTGATATACCCCACACCCCTCACTGTAACACTGATATACCCCACACCGCTCACTGTAACACGCTGATATACCCCACACCCCTCACTGCAACACTGATATACCCCACATCCCTCACTGTAACACTGATATACCCCACACCCCTCACTGTAACTATGATATACCCCACACCCCTCACTGTAACACTCTGATATACCCCACACCACTCACTGTAACACTCTGATATCCCCCACACCACTCACTGTAAAACTTTGATATACCCCACACCCCTCACTGTAACACTGATATACCCCACACCCCTCACTGTAACACTCTGATATACCCCACACCACTCACTGTAACACTGATATACCCCACACCCCTCACTGTAACACTCTGATATACCCCACACCCCTCACTGTAACACACTGATATACCCCACACCCCTCACTATAACACTCTGATACACCCCATACCCCTCACTGTAACACTGATATACCCCACACCCCTCACTGTAACACTCTGATATACCCCACACCACTCACTGTAACACTGATATATACTCCACACCCCTCACTGTAACACTGATATACCCAACACCCCTCAGTGTAACATACTAATATACACCACACCACTCACTGTAACACTCTGATATACCCCACACCCCTCACTGTATCACTCTGATATACTCCACACCCCTCACTGTAACACATTGGTATACCCCACACCACTCACTGTAACCCACTCTGATATACCCCACACCACTCACTGTAACGCTCAGATGTACCCCACACCACTCACTGTAACACACTCTGATATACCCCACATCCCTCACTGTAACACTGATATACTCCACACCACTCACTGTAACACTCTGATATACCCCACACCCCTCACTGTAACACTCTGATATACCCCACACCCCTCACTGTAACACTCTGATATACCCCACACCCCTCACTGTAACACTCTGATATACCCCACACCCCTCACTGTAACACTCTGATATACCCCACACCCCTCACTGTAACACTGATATGCCCCACACCCCTCACTGTATCACTCTGATATACCCCACACCCCTCACTATAACACTCTGATACACCCCATACCCCTCACTGTAACACTGATATGCCCCACACCCCTCACTGTATCACTCTGATATACCCCACACCCCTCACTGTAACACTGATATAACCCACACCCCTCACTGTAACACTGATGTACTCCACACCCCTCACTGTAACACTCTGATATACCCCACACCCCTCACTGTAACACTCTGATATACCCCACATCCCTCACTATAACACTCTGATACACCCCACACCCCTCACTGTAACACTCTGATATACCCCACACCCCTCACTGTAACACTCTGATATACCCCAGACCCCTCACTGTAACATACTCTGATATACCCCACACCCCTCACTGTAACACTGATTTAACCCACACCATTCACTGTAACACTGATAGACCCCACACCCCTCACTGTAACAGTCTGATATACCCCACACCCCTCACTGTAACACCCTGATATACCCCACACCCCTCACTGTAACACTCTGATATACCCCACACCCCTCACTGTAACACTGCGATATACCCCACACCCCTCACTTTAACACTGATATACCCCACAGCCCTCACTGTAACACTCTGATATACACTACACCACTCACAGCAACACTCTAATATACCCCACACCCCTCACTGTAACACTCTGATATACTCCACACCACTCACTGTAACACACTGGTATACCCCACACCACTCACTGTAACACATTCTGATTTACCCCACACCCCTCACTGTAACACTCAGCTATACCCCACACCCCTCACTGTAACACTCTCTGATATACCCCATACCCCTCACTGTAACACACTCTGATACACCCCAATCCCCTCACTGTAACACTCTGATATACCCCACACCCCTCACCGTAACACTCTGATATACCCAACACCCCTCACTGTAACACACTGCTTTACCACACACCCCTCACTGTAACACTCTGATATACCCCACACCCCTCAGTGTAACATTCTGATATACCCCACACCCCTCACTGTAACAATCTGATATACCCCACACCACTCACTGTAACACTGATATACCCCACACCACTCACTGTAACACTGATATACCCCACACCCCTCACTGTAACACTCTGATATACCCCACACCACTCACTGTAACACTGATATATACTCCACACCCCTCACTGTAACACTGATATACCCAACACCCCTCAGTGTAACATACTAATATACACCACACCACTCACTGTAACACTCTGATATACCCCACACCCCTCACTGTAACTCTGATATACCCCACACCCCTCACTGTAACACTGATATACACCACACCCCTCACTGTAACACTGATATACGCCACACCCCTCACTGTAACACTCTGATATACCCCACACCCCTCACTGTAACACTCTGATATACCCCACACCACTCGCTGTAACACTCTGATACACCCCACACCCCTCACTGTAACACTGATATACGCCACACCCCTCACTGTAACACTCTGATATACCCCACACCCCTCACTGTAACACTGATATACCCCACACCGCTCACTGTAACACGCTGATATACCCCACACCCCTCACTGCAACACTGATATACCCCACATCCCTCACTGTAACACTGATATACCCCACACCCCTCACTGTAACTATGATATACCCCTCACCCCTCACTGTAACACTCTGATATACCCCACACCACTCACTGTAACACTCTGATATCCCCCACACCACTCACTGTAAAACTTTGATATACCCCACACCCCTCACTGTAACACTGATATACCCCACACCCCTCACTGTAACACTCTGATATACCCCACACCACTCACTGTAACACTGATATACCCCACACCCCTCACTGTAACACTCTGATATACCCCACACCCCTCACTGTAACACACTGATATACCCCACACCCCTCACTATAACACTCTGATACACCCCATACCCCTCACTGTAACACTGACATACCCCACACCCCTCACTGTATCACTCTGATATACCCCACACCCCTCACTGTAACACTCTGATATACCCCACACCCCTCACTGTAACACTCTGATATACCCCACACCCCTCACTGTAACAGTCTGATATACCCCACACCCCTCACTGTAAGACTGATATACCCCACACACCTCACTGTAACACTCTGATATACCCCAGACCCCTCACTGTAACACACTCTGATATACCCCACGCCCCTCACTGTAACACTGATATAAACCGCACCCCTCACTGTAACACTCTGATATACCCCACACCACTCACTGTAACACTCTGATATACCCCACACCCCTCACTGTAACACTGATATACCCCACACCCCTCACTGTAACACTCTGATATACCACACACCACTCACTCTAACACTGATATACCCCACACCCCTCACTGTAACACTCTGATATACCCCACACCCCTCACTGTAATACTCTGATATACCCCACACCCCTCACTATAACACTCTGATACACCCCATACCCCTCACTGTAACACTGATATACCCCACACCCCTCACTTTAACACTGATATACCCCACAGCCCTCACTGTAACACTCTGATATACCCCACACCACTCACTGTAACACACTGATATGTCCCACACCTCTCACTGTAACACACTCTGATATAACCCACACCTCTCACTGTAACACTCTGATATACCCCACACCCCTCACTGTAACACACTGGTATACCCCACACCCCTCACTGTAACACACTGATATGTCCCACACCCCTCACTGTAACACACTCTGATATAACCCACACCTCTCACTGTAACACTCTGATATACCCCACACCCCTCACTGTAACACACTGGTATACCACACACCCCTCACTGTAACACTCTGATATACCCCACACCCTTCACTGTAACACTCTGATATACTCCACACCCCTCACTGTAACACACTGATATACCCCACACCTCTCACTGTAACACTCTGATATACCCACACCCCTCACTGTAACACTCTGATATACCCCACACCCCTCACTGTAACACTCTGATATACTCCACACCACTCACTGTAACACACTGGTATACCCCACACCACTCACTGTAACACATTCTGATTTACCCCACACCCCTCACTGTAACACTCAGCTATACCCCACACCCCTCACTGTAACACTCTCTGATATACCCCATACCCCTCACTGTAACACACTCTGATACACCCCAATCCCCTCACTGTAACACTCTGATATACCCCACACCCCTCACCGTAACACTCTGATATACCCAACACCCCTCACTGTAACACACTGCTTTACCACACACCCCTCACTGTAACACTCTGATATACCCCACACCCCTCAGTGTAACATTCTGATATACCCCACACCCCTCACTGTAACAATCTGATATACCCCACACCACTCACTGTAACACTGATATACCCCACACCACTCACTGTAACACTGATATACCCCACACCCCTCACTGTAACACTCTGATATACCCCACACCACTCACTGTAACACTGATATATACTCCACACCCCTCACTGTAACACTGATATACCCAACACCCCTCAGTGTAACATACTAATATACACCACACCACTCACTGTAACACTCTGATATACCCCACACCCCTCACTGTAACACTGATATACCCCACACCCCTCATTGTAACACTGCGATATACTCCACACCCCTGACTTTAACACTGATATACCCCACAGCCCTCACAGCAACACTCTGATATACCCCACACCCCTCACTGTATCACTCTGATATACTCCACACCCCTCACTGTAACACATTGGTATACCCCACACCACTCACTGTAACCCACTCTGATATACCCCACACCACTCACTGTAACACACTCTGATATACCCCACATCCCTCACTGTAACACTGATATACTCCACACCACTCACTGTAACACTCTGATATACCCCACACCCCTCACTGTAACACTCTGATATACCCCACACCCCTCACTGTAACACTCTGATATACCCCACACCCCTCACTGTAACACTCTGATATACCCCACACCCCTCACTGTAACACTGATATACACCACACCCCTCACTGTAACACTCTGATATACCCCACACCCCTCACTGTAACACTGATATACCCCACACCGCACACTGTAACACGCTGATATACCCCACACCCCTCACTGCAACACTGATATACCCCACATCCCTCACTGTAACACTGATATACCCCACACCCCTCACTGTAACTATGATATACCCCACACCCCTCACTGTAACACTCTGATATACCCCACACCACTCACTGTAACACTCTGATATCCCCCACACCACTCACTGTAAAACTTTGATATACCCCACACCCCTCACTGTAACACTGATATACCCCACACCCCTCACTGTAACACTCTGATATACCCCACACCACTCACTGTAACACTGATATACCCCACACCCCTCACTGTAACACTCTGATATACCCCACACCCCTCACTGTAACACACTGATATACCCCACACCCCTCACTATAACACTCTGATACACCCCATACCCCTCACTGTAACACTGATATACCCCACACCCCTCACTGTAACACTCTGATATACCCCACACCACTCACTGTAACACTGATATATACTCCACACCCCTCACTGTAACACTGATATACCCAACACCCCTCAGTGTAACATACTAATATACACCACACCACTCACTGTAACACTCTGATATACCCCACACCCCTCACTGTATCACTCTGATATACTCCACACCCCTCACTGTAACACATTGGTATACCCCACACCACTCACTGTAACCCACTCTGATATACCCCACACCACTCACTGTAACGCTCAGATGTACCCCACACCACTCACTGTAACACTCTGATATACCCCACACCCCTCACTGTAACACTCTGATATACCCCACACCCCTCACTGTAACACTCTGATATACCCCACACCCCTCACTGTAACACTCTGATATACCCCACACCCCTCACTGTAACACTGATATA
The DNA here is from genome assembly GCF_052327205.1 of Somniosus microcephalus. Lineage (NCBI taxonomy): Eukaryota > Metazoa > Chordata > Chondrichthyes > Squaliformes > Somniosidae > Somniosus > Somniosus microcephalus. Next base: position 11,386,906 of record NC_141020.1, on the reverse strand, counting down.
CACCACACCCCTCACTGTAACACTGATATACGCCACACCCCTCACTGTAACACTCTGATATACCCCACACCCCTCACTGTAACACTCTGATATACCCCACACCACTCGCTGTAACACTCTGATACACCCCACACCCCTCACTGTAACACTGATATACGCCACACCCCTCACTGTAACACTCTGATATACCCCACACCCCTCACTGTAACACTGATATACCCCACACCGCTCACTGTAACACGCTGATATACCCCACACCCCTCACTGCAACACTGATATACCCCACATCCCTCACTGTAACACTGATATACCCCACACCCCTCACTGTAACTATGATATACCCCACACCCCTCACTGTAACACTCTGATATACCCCACACCACTCACTGTAACACTCTGATATCCCCCACACCACTCACTGTAAAACTTTGATATACCCCACACCCCTCACTGTAACACTGATATACCCCACACCCCTCACTGTAACACTCTGATATACCCCACACCACTCACTGTAACACTGATATACCCCACACCCCTCACTGTAACACTCTGATATACCCCACACCCCTCACTGTAACACACTGATATACCCCACACCCCTCACTATAACACTCTGATACACCCCATACCCCTCACTGTAACACTGATATACCCCACACCCCTCACTGTAACACTCTGATATACCCCACACCACTCACTGTAACACTGATATATACTCCACACCCCTCACTGTAACACTGATATACCCAACACCCCTCAGTGTAACATACTAATATACACCACACCACTCACTGTAACACTCTGATATACCCCACACCCCTCACTGTATCACTCTGATATACTCCACACCCCTCACTGTAACACATTGGTATACCCCACACCACTCACTGTAACCCACTCTGATATACCCCACACCACTCACTGTAACGCTCAGATGTACCCCACACCACTCACTGTAACACACTCTGATATACCCCACATCCCTCACTGTAACACTGATATACTCCACACCATTCACTGTAACACTCTGATATACCCCACACCCCTCACTGTAACACTCTGATATACCCCACACCCCTCACTGTAACACTCTGATATACCCCACACCCCTCACTGTAACACTCTGATATACCCCACACCCCTCACTGTAACACTGATATACACCACACCCCTCACTGTAACACTGATATACGCCACACCCCTCACTGTAACACTCTGATATACCCCACACCCCTCACTGTAACACTCTGATATACCCCACACCACTCGCTGTAACACTCTGATACACCCCACACCCCTCACTGTAACACTGATATACGCCACACCCCTCACTGTAACACTCTGATATACCCCACACCCCTCACTGTAACACTGATATACCCCACACCGCTCACTGTAACACGCTGATATACCCCACACCCCTCACTGCAACACTGATATACCCCACATCCCTCACTGTAACACTGATATACCCCACACCCCTCACTGTAACTATGATATACCCCACACCCCTCACTGTAACACTCTGATATACCCCACACCACTCACTGTAACACTCTGATATCCCCCACACCACTCACTGTAAAACTTTGATATACCCCACACCCCTCACTGTAACACTGATATACCCCACACCCCTCACTGTAACACTCTGATATACCCCACACCACTCACTGTAACACTGATATACCCCACACCCCTCACTGTAACACTCTGATATACCCCACACCCCTCACTGTAACACACTGATATACCCCACACCCCTCACTATAACACTCTGATACACCCCATACCCCTCACTGTAACACTGATATACCCCACACCCCTCACTGTATCACTCTGATATACCCCACACCCCTCACTGTAACACTCTGATATACCCCACACCCCTCACTGTAACACTCTGATATACCCCACACCCCTCACTGTAACAGTCTGATATACCCCACACCCCTCACTGTAAGACTGATATACCCCACACACCTCACTGTAACACTCTGATATACCCCAGACCCCTCACTGTAACACACTCTGATATACCCCACGCCCCTCACTGTAACACTGATATAAACCGCACCCCTCACTGTAACACTCTGATATACCCCACACCACTCACTGTAACACTCTGATATACCCCACACCCCTCACTGTAACACTGATATACCCCACACCCCTCACTGTAACACTCTGATATACCACACACCACTCACTCTAACACTGATATACCCCACACCCCTCACTGTAACACTCTGATATACCCCACACCCCTCACTGTAATACTCTGATATACCCCACACCCCTCACTATAACACTCTGATACACCCCATACCCCTCACTGTAACACTGATATACCCCACACCCCTCACTTTAACACTGATATACCCCACAGCCCTCACTGTAACACTCTGATATACCCCACACCCCTCACTGTCACACACTGATATGTCCCACACCCCTCACTGTAACACACTGATATACCCCACACTCCTCACTGTAACACTCTGATATAGCACACACCCCTCACTGTAACACACTCTGATATAACCCACACCTCTCACTGTAACACTCTGATATACCCCACACCCCTCACTGTAACACACTGGTATACCACACACCCCTCACTGTAACACTCTGATATACCCCACACCCCTCACTGTAACACACTGATATACCCCACACCTCTCACTGTAACACTCTGATATACCCCACGCCCCTCACTGTAACACTGATATAAACCGCACCCCTCACTGTAACACTCTGATATACCCCACACCACTCACTGTAACACTCTGATATACCCCACACCCCTCACTGTAACACTGATATACCCCACACCCCTCACTGTAACACTCTGATATACCACACACCACTCACTCTAACACTGATATACCCCACACCCCTCACTGTAACACTCTGATATACCCCACACCCCTCACTGTAATACTCTGATATACCCCACACCCCTCACTATAACACTCTGATACACCCCATACCCCTCACTGTAACACTGATATACCCCACACCCCTCACTTTAACACTGATATACCCCACAGCCCTCACTGTAACACTCTGATATACCCCACACCCCTCACTGTAACACACTGATATGTCCCACACCCCTCACTGTAACACACTGATATACCCCACACTCCTCACTGTAACACTCTGATATAGCACACACCCCTCACTGTAACACACTCTGATATAACCCACACCTCTCACTGTAACACTCTGATATACCCCACACCCCTCACTGTAACACACTGATATACCCCACACCCCTCACTGTAATACTCTGATATACCCCACACCCCTCACTATAACACTCTGATACACCCCATACCCCTCACTGTAACACTGATATACCCCACACCCCTCACTGTAATACTCTGATATACCCCACACCCCTCACTATAACACTCTGATACACCCCATACCCCTCACTGTAACACTGATATACCCCACACCCCTCACTTTAACACTGATATACCCCACAGCCCTCACTGTAACACTCTGATATACCCCACACCCCTCACTGTAACACACTGATATGTCCCACACCCCTCACTGTAACACACTGATATACCCCACACTCCTCACTGTAACACTCTGATATAGCACACACCCCTCACTGTAACACACTCTGATATAACCCACACCTCTCACTGTAACACTCTGATATACCCCACACCCCTCACTGTAACACACTGGTATACCACACACCCCTCACTGTAACACTCTGATATACCCCACACCCCTCACTGTAACACACTGATATACCCCACACCTCTCACTGTAACACTCTGATATACCCCACGCCCCTCACTGTAACACTGATATAAACCGCACCCCTCACTGTAACACTCTGATATACCCCACACCACTCACTGTAACACTCTGATATACCCCACACCCCTCACTGTAACACTGATATACCCCACACCCCTCACTGTAACACTCTGATATACCACACACCACTCACTCTAACACTGATATACCCCACACCCCTCACTGTAACACTCTGATATACCCCACACCCCTCACTGTAATACTCTGATATACCCCACACCCCTCACTATAACACTCTGATACACCCCATACCCCTCACTGTAACACTGATATACCCCACACCCCTCACTTTAACACTGATATACCCCACAGCCCTCACTGTAACACTCTGATATACCCCACACCCCTCACTGTAACACACTGATATGTCCCACACCCCTCACTGTAACACACTGATATACCCCACACTCCTCACTGTAACACTCTGATATAGCACACACCCCTCACTGTAACACACTCTGATATAACCCACACCTCTCACTGTAACACTCTGATATACCCCACACCCCTCACTGTAACACACTGGTATACCACACACCCCTCACTGTAACACTCTGATATACCCCACACCCCTCACTGTAACACACTGATATACCCCACACCTCTCACTGTAACACTCTGATATACCCCACACCCCTCACTGTAACACTCTGATATACCCCACACCCCTCACTGTAACACACTGATATACCCCACACCTCTCACTGTAACACTCTGATATACCCCACACCCCTCACTGTAACACTCTGATATACCCCACACCCCTCACTGTAACACACTGATATACCCCACACCCCTCACTGTAACACACTCTGATATAACCCACACCTCTCACTGTAACACTCTGATATACCCCACACCCCTCACTGTAACACTGATATACCCCACACCGCTCACTGTAACACGCTGATATACCCCACACCCCTCACTGCAACACTGATATACCCCACATCCCTCACTGTAACACTGATATACCCCACACCCCTCACTGTAACTATGATATACCCCACACCCCTCACTGTAACACTCTGATATACCCCACACCACTCACTGTAACACTCTGATATCCCCCACACCACTCACTGTAAAACTTTGATATACCCCACACCCCTCACTGTAACACTGATATACCCCACACCCCTCACTGTAACACTCTGATATACCCCACACCACTCACTGTAACACTGATATACCCCACACCCCTCACTGTAACACTCTGATATACCCCACACCCCTCACTGTAACACACTGATATACCCCACACCCCTCACTATAACACTCTGATACACCCCATACCCCTCACTGTAACACTGATATACCCCACACCCCTCACTGTATCACTCTGATATACCCCACACCCCTCACTGTAACACTCTGATATACCCCACACCCCTCACTGTAACACTCTGATATACCCCACACCCCTCACTGTAACAGTCTGATATACCCCACACCCCTCACTGTAAGACTGATATACCCCACACACCTCACTGTAACACTCTGATATACCCCAGACCCCTCACTGTAACACACTCTGATATACCCCACGCCCCTCACTGTAACACTGATATAAACCGCACCCCTCACTGTAACACTCTGATATACCCCACACCACTCACTGTAACACTCTGATATACCCCACACCCCTCACTGTAACACTGATATACCCCACACCCCTCACTGTAACACTCTGATATACCACACACCACTCACTCTAACACTGATATACCCCACACCCCTCACTGTAACACTCTGATATACCCCACACCCCTCACTGTAATACTCTGATATACCCCACACCCCTCACTATAACACTCTGATACACCCCATACCCCTCACTGTAACACTGATATACCCCACACCCCTCACTTTAACACTGATATACCCCACAGCCCTCACTGTAACACTCTGATATACCCCACACCCCTCACTGTAACACACTGATATGTCCCACACCCCTCACTGTAACACACTGATATACCCCACACTCCTCACTGTAACACTCTGATATAGCACACACCCCTCACTGTAACACACTCTGATATAACCCACACCTCTCACTGTAACACTCTGATATAACCCACACCCCTCACTGTAACACACTGGTATACCACACACCCCTCACTGTAACACTCTGATATACCCCACACCCCTCACTGTAACACACTGATATACCCCACACCTCTCACTGTAACACTCTGATATACCCCACGCCCCTCACTGTAACACTGATATAAACCGCACCCCTCACTGTAACACTCTGATATACCCCACACCACTCACTGTAACACTCTGATATACCCCACACCCCTCACTGTAACACTGATATACCCCACACCCCTCACTGTAACACTCTGATATACCACACACCACTCACTCTAACACTGATATACCCCACACCCCTCACTGTAACACTCTGATATACCCCACACCCCTCACTGTAATACTCTGATATACCCCACACCCCTCACTATAACACTCTGATACACCCCATACCCCTCACTGTAACACTGATATACCCCACACCCCTCACTTTAACACTGATATACCCCACAGCCCTCACTGTAACACTCTGATATACCCCACACCCCTCACTGTAACACACTGATATGTCCCACACCCCTCACTGTAACACACTGATATACCCCACACTCCTCACTGTAACACTCTGATATAGCACACACCCCTCACTGTAACACACTCTGATATAACCCACACCTCTCACTGTAACACTCTGATATACCCCACACCCCTCACTGTAACACACTGGTATACCACACACCCCTCACTGTAACACTCTGATATACCCCACACCCCTCACTGTAACACACTGATATACCCCACACCTCTCACTGTAACACTCTGATATACCCCACACCCCTCACTGTAACACTCTGATATACCCCACACCCCTCACTGTAACACACTGATATACCCCACACCCCTCACTGTAACACACTCTGATATAACCCACACCTCTCACTGTAACACTCTGATATACCGCACACCCCTCACTGTAACACTCTGATATACCCCACACCCCTCACTGTAACACTCTGATATACCCCACACCCCTCACTGTAACACTCTGATATACCCCACACCCCTCACTGTAACACACTGATATACCCCACACCCCTCACTGTAACACTCTGATATACCCCACACCCCTCACTGTAACACTCTGATATACCCCACACCCCTCACTGTAACACACTGATATACCCCACACCCCTCACTGTAACACACTCTGATATAACCCACACCCCTCACTGTAACACACTGATATACCCCATACCCCTCACTGTAACACTCTGACATACCCCACACCCCTCACTGTAACACACTCTGATATAACCCTCACCTCTCACTGTAACACACTGATATACCCCACACCCCTCACTGTAACACACTGATATACCCCACACCCCTCACTGTAACACTCTGATATACCCCACACCCCTCACTGTAACACACTGATATACCCCACACCCCTCACTGTAACACTCTGATATACCCCACACCCCTCAGTGTAACACACTGATATGCCCCACACCCCTCACTGTAACACTGTGTGATCTTTACCCTGTATGTAGATTATGTTCCACTGGGCTGTGATGTTCTCAGTGCTAGCTCACTATGCAATAAAAGTCATGGTTGTGACGCAGTGTTTTCAGGGCTAGCTTTGGAAAGCCAGACGTCCTCAAGGTCAAGGAAAATCCTCGGCTGAACACGGACGCCGGGCTGTGGTTCTGAGCCAAGAGCTCGAGCCAAGGCAGGATGAAAGTGTGCAAGTCTCTTTGTAATCTCTCCTCTAAACTCAGCGCTGAATGGATGAGAGCCGTACATTAACTCATCCGCATCTCAAACCCACTGAATGAAAGAAAAGAAAGACTTGCATATATATAGCGCCTTTCACGACCTCAGGACATCCCAAAGCGCTTTACAGCCAATGAAGTACTTTTTGAACTGGAGTCACTGTTGTAATGTGGGAAACGCGGCAGCCAATTTGCGCACAGCAAGCTCCCACAAACAGCCATGTGATAATGACCAGATAATCTTTTTTTAGTGATTTTGATTGAGGGCTAAATATTGGGCCAGGACACCGGGGAGAACTCCCCCCAGCTCTTCTTCGAAATAGTGGCCGTGGGATCTTTTACATCCACCTGAGAGAGCAGACGGGGGCCTCGGTTTAACGTCTCATCCGAAAGACGGCACCTCCGACAGTGCGGCACTCCCTCAGCACTGCACTGGGAGCGTCAGCCTGGATTTTGTGCTCAAGTCTCTGGGAGTGGGGGGCTTGAACCCACGACCTTCTGGCTCAGAGGCGAGAGCGCGGCCCACTGACAGAGCAAGGAGCTTTGCTCTGCTTCGAATCAACTCTGAAATCCGAGCAGAACATTCCAGAAATACACCCGCAGCATCTGAAAAGGGGAAAGGTTGGTGTTGCTGCTGTCGAAAGTTTACACTCGACAATTGGCCGTGTGCTTCTGGAATCTTCTATTTTTATTTCAGATTTCCGACGCTTGGAGGTTTTTCCATTACTTCTGATCTGGGACTGCCTGTTGCCGGCAATGGGCGGCTGAAAGAGTCAAGCGTTCCAACCCTTACGTCACCTTAAATTGATGAGGGCAAAGTAAAGATTTATTGAAGAAATCTGGGGCAAGAAAAGCTGACGTCAGTGCCATGAATCGTGACAAAGACTAAAGGGTAGATTGACAGAGCACTGGTTGGACTGGGGGACGGGCCTCAGAGATATGGCTGGACATCAAAGCCGCCCGCTCTCCTACCTCTCTCCTGGAGCTCGGCCTCTTTTCATTTGACCTATAGAACTCTGCTTATCTCAGGTCAGGGTGGGGAGGGCAGAGCGTTGGGTATCTTTCCACCATCTCGCTTCCTGCGGTACTTTAACCTTCATTTGTAACTACCTGGAGCAGAGTCTTGCCCTCAGAGAGGTGACCTTAGGCTGAGTGTGCTGTTTCAAAGAATCTTCCTTATCTCAGGGTTCAGAGTTCACCGGGCCTGTGGAGCGATTCTTCTAGCTGCCTGACCTTAATGGGCTCCTTGCTACCTTGACGGCTCTCCCAGCAACAACTTGCATTTATATAGCGCCTTTAATGTTGTAAAACGTCCCACGGCGCTTCACAGGAGCGATTATCAAACAAAATTTGACAACGAGCCACATAAGGAGATATTAGGCCAGGTTTTAAGGAGCGTCTTAAAGGAGGAGGGAGAGGCGGAGAGGTTTAGGGAGGGAATTCCAGAGCTTAGAGCCTCGGCAGCTGAAGGCACAGCCGCCAATTGTGGAGCGATTATAATCAGGGACGCGCAAGAGGCTGGAATTGGAGGAACGCAGAGATCTCGGGGGGGGGGGGCGTTGTAGGGCGGGAGGAGGTTACAGAGATAGTGGGGGGGGGGGGGCTTGCGAGGCCATGGAGGGATTTGAACACAAGGATGAGAATTTTTAAATCGAGGCGTTGCTCAACTGGGAGCCAATGTAGGTCAGCGAGCAAAGGGGGGTGAACGGGACAAGGAGAGAATGTTGAGGTAAGAGTAAGAGGAGAAAGAATGAAAGAAAGACTTGCATTTATATAGCGTCTTTCACGACCACCGGACGTCTCAAAGCGCTTTACAGCTAAGGATAGCAAAAAGGGGGCACTGTCCCTTTAAACCAGCCGCTCTGGCCCTTTAATTAAATGTCTGTCCTACTGCCCGCAGCTCAGGCTAATCTCCTTCCATTAAACAGTGCTAATATTTGCTTCATTATCTGTGAGGGCTTCATTTTGAAGTTTGCTTTCCGATTGGCACCTGGTTATCAGCGGACTTCAGAGGCCGACGCCGTAGCTGGGGTTTGGGTGAGGCTGCCCGGCCTCGACCGCGTCAAAAGGCCGGCGCCAAAGATGGCAGCTGCTGCCGTCCCTAAGGTCGTTGCCGCAGACACAGTGGGGCACGGAACAATCCAGAAAACGAGTGGAGCCCATTCTCGGCTGCCAGCTCACTCTGTCGTTGGAAAGCAAGGATGAGTATTGTGTACAGTTTTGGTCTCCTTTCCTAAGGAAGGATATACTTGCCATAGAGGGAGTGCAACGAAGGTTCACCAGACGGGTTCCTGGGATGGGGGGATTGTCCTATGAGGAGAGATTGAGTAGACTAGGCCTATATTCTCTAGAGTTTAGAAGAATGAGAGATGATCTCATTGAAACATACAAAATTATTACAGTGCTTGACAGGGTAGATGCTGGGAGGAATGTTTCCCCTGGCTGGGGAGTCTAGAACCAGGGGTCACAGTCTCAGAATAAGGGGTCGTCCATTTAGGACTGAGATGAGGAGAAATTTCTTCACTCAGAGGGTGGTGAATCTTTGGAATTCTTCACCCCAGAGGCTCAGTCATTGAGTATATTCATGACAGAGATCGATAGATTTTTGAATATTAAGGAAATCAAGGGATATGGGGATAGTTCAGGAATGTGAAATTGAGGTCAAAGGTCAGCCATGATCTTACTGGATGGCAGAGCAGGCTCGAAGGGCCAAATGGCCTCCTCCTGCTCCTATTTCTTATGTTCTTATGCGAATTTTGAAATCGAGGTGTCGCTTAACCGGGAGCCAATGTAAGGTCAGCAAGCACAGGGAGTGATGGGCGAATGGGACTTGGTGCGAGTTAGGACACGGGTAGCCGAGTTTTGGACGACCTTAAGTTTACGGAGGATAGAACGTAGGAGGCTGATCAAGAGAGCATTGGAATAGTCAAGTCTAGAGGTGACAAAAGCACGGATGGGGGTTTCAACAGCAGATGAGCTGAGGCAAGGGCGGAGACGGGCGATGTTACAGAGGTGGAAGTAGGCGGTCTTAGTGATGGCGCGGATATGAGGCCGGAAGCTCATTTCTGGGTCAAATACGACACTAAGGTTGCGAACATGCTTTCCTTGTTTTCCCCGGTGATAGGCTTTCCTTGCCGCTGTTCTATTTCCTCCCACTCACCCCACCCCCCGCAGAAATTTCCCCCTATTTCTAAGAAGAGCAGGGGGAGTTCTCCCCGGGTGTCCTGGCCAACATTTAGCCCTCAACCAATACATTATCTGGTCATTCATCACATTACTGTTTGTGGGAAGGTTATTGGCCTGAGCGAGAACACTGATGTTGGTGCGCCTATCCTGCCAATGGATTTGTAGGATCTTGCGGAGGCAGCGTTGGTGGTACCTCTCCGGTGCTTTGAGGTGCCTCCGCAAGATCCTGCAAATCCATTGGCAGGATAGGCGCACCAACGTCAGTGTTCTTGCTCAGGCCAACATTCCCAGCATCGAAGCTTTGACCACGCTCGATCAGCTCCGATGGACGGGCCACATCGTCCGCATGTCCGATACGAGACTCCCAAAGCAAGCGCTCTAATCGGAGCTCTGACATGGCAAGAGAACCCCAGGTGGGCAGAGGAAACGCTTCAAGGACACCCTCAAAGCCTCCTTGAAAAAGTGCAACATCCCCACTGACACCTGGGAATCCCTGGCCCAAGACCGCACAAAGTGGAGGAGAAGCAGCTGGGAAGGTGCCGAACACCTCGAGTCTCTTCGCCGGGAGCAAGCGGGAAGCCAAGCGCAGACAGCACAAGGAGCGCACGTCAACCCAAGCACCCCACCCACCCGCCCCTTCAACCACCGTCTGCCCCACCTGTGACAGAGACTGTAGGTCCCGCATTGGACTCATCAGTCACCTGAGAACTCATTTTTAGTGTGGAAGCAAGTCATCCTCGGTTCCGAGGGACTGCCTAAGAAGAAGAAGTTTGTGGGAGCTTGCTGTGCACAAATTGGCTGCCGCGTTTCCCACCTTACAACAGTGGCCACGCTTCAAAAAGCACCGCATTGACTGTAAAGCGCTTTGGCAGGTCCTGAGGCCGTGAAAGGGCCCTGTAGAAATGCGAGTCTTTCTCTATTTGGGGTTGAGGCTGTAGCTGTCCCTTTAAGTGGAGTAGGCCCCTGCGGGGTGAATGCTGCCTGCGAGACCGCCCCACATGCTGAGCAGGACTGTGAGAAAAAGAGAAGCAAGTGTTTAGTGTTTTGTGTGACAGGTTTAGTGGCATTGTTTCGACCCAGCGGTGCTTAGGCCCCTGAACAAAGGCAGATTTGGAAGTCCATTGAAGCTTTTGATCATTAGAGCTGGGAAAAGAGAGGCTGAAGCTTGCTACGAGGAGGGAGCGGGGAGATAGAACACAAACTGACCTCTCCAGGAACTGCCGACTGCTTTGTTGTTTCTCCATTATCTTCTCTGTGTCAATTCAGCTACCCATTAACATCACTCCAGCTTTCCCCAACATTCAGGTTAGGGTGGCCATATTTTCGAAACCAAATCCGGGGACACACAGGGCGGGAGCACAGCAAAGTGGCCAGGACGGAAACTGTAGGCCGCGCAGCGTCACGAGGCAAAATTTTTAGCCGTCTATATTTGTAACAGTCGCACATACGCACTACAAATGCAAAACAAATGGGCATATAGTTACCGCGGGTGTGATGTCACACTATCAAAGCGCATTCGGGTAGGGTAGCATAATGGTTATGTTACTGGACTAGCAATCCAGATTGGGTGACCGCTTTGCGGAACACCTCCGTTCAGTCCGTAAGGGGGACCCCGAGCTTCCGGTCGCCTGTCATTTCAATTCACCGCTCCATTCCCACTCGGACCTCACCGTCCTCGGGCTCTTGCATTGTTCCACGGAAGCTCAGCGTAAGCTCGAGGAACAGCACCTCATCTTCCGATTAGGCAGTCTGCAGCCTTCCGGACTCGATATCGAGTTCAACAATTTCAGATCATAACCTCGGCCCCTATTATATTTTTATATTTTTTATCCACACTTTTGGTTTGTGCCTTTTCCTTTTTTCCCTCTCTCCCACATGGCAACTGTCTCTCACTCTGCCAGCGCATTTCACACTTCATCTAGAGCCATTGTTTGTTTCTTTACCTGTCCTATTACCATCTCGTCTCACCTTGAATATCTCTTAATGTCTCTTCTTTCATCCCCTCCCCCATTTCCCAGCCCCCAAACTGCCTTTTAATCCGTTTCATTTCCTGCCTTTTTTTCTCAGTCCTGACGAAGGGTTTCGACCCGAAACATTGGGCTGGATTTTGCTAGGGCCGGGGAGGCGGGATTGGAGGCATGTGGGGGATAAAAATCGCAAAACTGGCGTGCGGGCCCAAACCCGCCTCCATCCCGCCTCCACGCAATTTTCCTAAATTCGTGTCTGCTGGTCCCGACTCCGTCCCACCTCCAGGAGGCGGGATAGGCCCTTAAGGCCCTTAACAAGCCCTCAATTGGCTCTATAATCCCATTTTCCTAACCACTTGCAAGTTTACTCGTTTTCCCACGTGAAACACGCCTGGTGGGAAACACACATCTGAAACCTGGCGGGAGCACAACTGGCTTGCGGAGTAGCAGCTGCAGCTCAACCATTAAATGGCAGATTTGAACAGGCTTTAATTGCAGGTGGCATAACTTTGCTCTCTCAGGTCTGGGGGATCTTTCAGAAGGCATACCCACAGCTCTGGAAGTTTGCAGCCTGACAACCATCTCCAGTGTGACCTCCTGGGAAACCCCTCTCGCCACCTTCACTGAGCGCTTCCTCAACTGAGGCATCTACCAGAAGCATGGGAGCCATTTTTGTCCTGCCCTTCTGGATATTACATGAGGCCGCCCAACAGCAGCAGCAACAACAGTTGCGCCAAGCTGCTGCTGCCCCACCTGAGGATGCACAGGCCAGAAGGGGCCAGCGCATGGAAGGCCGTCGGCGCAGGAGATACCCCCCAAACAGGGTCTACAGACGCAGGGTCAGCTACCTCAACATGTCTGAGCAGCAGTGCCAAAGGCGGCTCCGACTTTCGCGAGAGATAGTGGCTGACATCTGCGCAATGCTGCAGCAAGACCTGGAGCCCAGAGGAGCAGCTGGACACCCCTTATCAGTGGCCGTCAAAGTCACCACCGCACTCAACTTTTTTGCCTCAGGCTCATTCCAGGGATCAGCGGCAGACATCAGCGGCATCTCCCAGGCGGCCGCACACACCTGCATCAAGCGGGTAACCGATGCCCTCTTTGCCATCGCGCACAATCACATCCATTTCACCAAGGATCGAGCAAGTGTCATGGCGAGAGCGGTTGGATTTGCGAATCTTGCAGGTTTTCCAAGGGTGCAGGGCATCGTTGATTGCACACATGTGGCCCTTAAGGCTCCCCATCGCAATCCTGGTATTTTTGTCAACCGCAAGGGCTTCCACTCCCTCAACGTTCAGCTGGTGTGTGACCACAAGAAGGAAATTTTGCATGTTTGTGCCAAGTACCCTGGCAGTTGCCATGACTCCTTCATACTGCGCCAGTCTACTGTGCCTCCGCTATTCAGTCCGCCACACCAACTTAACGGATGGCTACTTGGAGACAAGGGCTATCCCTTGAGGACGTGGCTATTGACGCCGCTGAGGAGCCCATCCAACGCAGCTGAGGAGAACTACAACTCCAGCCACCTTTCCACCAGAGCCATGATCGAGCAGACCATCGGTTTGCTGAAGATGCGCTTCAGATGCCTGGATAGATCAGGTGGAGCCCTGCAATACTCAGCAGCCAGGGTCTCCAGAATCGTCGTGGTTTGCTGTGCGCTTCACAACATGGCACAGCGTCGTGGCTTGCAGATGGCCGAGGACCAAGTGGCTCCTGACATATCCTCCTCAGATGAGGAGGAGGGGGAGGAGGAGAGCGAAGACGAACATCTTGCAGAGGCTCATCAACCAGCGGCAGCAGTGCGCGAGAACATTGGTGGCCGGCATGCAAGGAACGCGCTCATATTGGGCAGATTTGCTGAGCCTCGCCCATGAGGGACGATTGCCTCGCATCCTTTTACCTGAGCACTGACAATAGCCAGGAACCAGCTGACTTCTAGCGATGTGACCACCATACTGACCTCAAAGTGAAAGTCCCATTCGCGAAATGACACACGCCACAACTACAGCAGTAGCCAACAGATGATTTATTAACATTATTCTGATGGCTTTCAACCATAACACATTAAAGTCCACCCAAGTGACTACCCTTGTGACTATTTGTGCAGTTTCTTTCTCTTACGCGTGCTCCTACGTAGTGGTTCCCCAGTGGCATCAGCAGATGTGGAGGCCCCTTGCTCACTTCCTTGCTGCTCCTGTCTGGACACCTTTGGCGGGCGTCCTCTGGGGTTGCGAGCCTGTAAGGGCTGCGCAACAGTCTGCTGCTCCTGCGGCTGTGCAGGGGTTGAGACGCCGATCTCACTTGGGTGCTGACTCAGGTGGGGCTCTGACCGAGGACTTGTCAGTGGCATGGAAGTTTGAGCGCTTGGAGAGGAGCCCCCACCTCCTTGTTCTCTGCCACCATCATCCCTCTCATGGGTCAGGTCCCCCTCAGCGCTTGCAAGTGGCGAGAGAGCACCTTGCTGCACATCAGGGGAGCCATGGGGACCCGTGTCGGGACTGGTAGTCCTTCTCAGAGGGACTGCCATGAAGGTCTGGTTTCTCTGTTCAATAGCTGCCCATCGCTCCTCCAGAGATGTCAGTCTAGTCTGAACACTCACCATGTTTTCAACACTCGCGCGACTTATCTCCTCCATGGCCGTAGCCAGCCTTTCCACGGAGGTTGCCATCCTTTCCGTGGTAATGCGTTGATGCGCCAATGACTCCACAAAGGCTCTGCTCATGTTAGCGACGGACTCCTCCATTCGCTCCACACTCGCAGCAACCCTGGAGACAAAACCTGCCAGAGACTCCTGCATATTTTCCTGGAGTGCCATCACCGCTGATACTGTGGATGGACCCAGAGGCAGAGGGTCGACATGCAGCTGAGCCGAGCTGGGAGAGTGCTGCGCCCTCCGACTAGGACTCTCCACTGCTGTCCCTGTCTCCACCATCTGCTGAGGCTCACTTGTGAGCTGTGATACACCAGGTGACAACACTACTCTATGTCCCGAAGGTCCCACCGAGGTGTGAGTGTCTGCGCTGGTGCTGGGTGCGTTGCCTTCTGCTGACGCTGCGCCCTCACAGGTTGCAGCTTCCTCTGAGGAGTCTGGATGCTGAGGCTGAACCTCCTCCTGCGTCCTGGAGACGGGAGCTTGCGATGGACCTGTGGGGGAGTAAAGTAAAGTGTCAGAGATGAGAGGCCAGGGTTACCTGCACAGTGCTTATTGCAGATGATCAGAGGTCCATCTGCTAGAGCTTCCAAGTCATTATCAGCGAGTCATGCAATGCAGTTGAGAGAGTTGGAAAACTCTTCTGTCACCAGCTTGCTCTGCTGCACTGGTCTCTCCGTCCCCCACTTGTGTGTCGTCCTGGATGCCGACAATCTCCAGGATCGCCTCCTCCCATGGGGTCAGCTGGGCTAAGGAGGCTGCCCCTCCCCCTATCCTGGCTCGCTCTCTTCGGTTGTGAGCTCTCTTTTCCTGCAATGGGGGAGACAAGTGGAGTTTGAGCGAGAATGAAGGAGTGAGTGTAGAGAATCGATGGCATAGATGCTTAGAAGGAGAGAAAGATGGAGTGAGATGGCAAGACCAAGGGCCCTCCCTATGTGATGTAAGTTGTTTTCATAGCATGACAGTGATAGGGAGTGTGAGGGCTGCATAGTCCATTAGTTAGGTGAATGTGACCATAGAGAGAGAGGGAGTGGGAAAGGGTGCATGGATGTCAGTGTCAAGTGGGATGTGGAGGAAGAGATTGGTAAAGCTGAGAGCTGGTGAGGAAAGGCAATGGGGATCAGATTAAGAGTGATGGGAACATCATACTCACTTTTCCAGTGCGCAGAAGGTCATGGAAGCGTTTCCGACACTGGATCCATGTTCTGCTGGTATTCGAGCTGGCGTTCACCTGCTCTGCCACCCTCAGCCACACAGCCTTGGTTTGCTGGGGTGGCTTCTTCCTCCCCGAGGAGGGGAAGAGCACCTCCCTGCTCTCTGTCGCTCCCTCCACCAATGCCTGGAGGGCTGCCTCGTCAAATCTGGGGGATGCCTTACTCCGATGTGTCGCCATGATTGATGATGGTAGCAGCAGCTGCCAGGGCCAGAAGCTTGGCAGTCTGCTGAAGTGAGCAAGGCTTGTGGAAGCCCTTAAATGAAGCAGCAGTGATGATGTCATCGGAGGCGAGCTTCCCACCTGAAAAGCTCTCCGGCTAGGGGTTCCCACACGTGGGGAATCAATTGGGCTATAAAATCAAAATTGCATCAATTTCCCACATTGTTCAGGGTTCGTGTGGGAAACACGAAATGTGGGGAACACGACCCCAACCCGCCCCCGTAGCAAACTCTATTTCTCTCTCCACAGATGTTGCCTGGCCTGCTGAGTTTTTCCAGTGTCTTCTGTTGTTATTTCGGATTTCCAGCATCCGCAGTATTTTGCTATCGTAGTAATCCAGAGGCCTGGACTAATGATCTGGGCAAATGTAGGTTCAAATCCCAACACAGGCTGCTGGGGAATTTAACATAGAAACATAGATGATAGGAGCAGGAGTAGGCCATTCGGCCCCTCGAGCCTGCCCCACCATTCAATGAGATCATGGCTGATCATCCAAACTCAGTACCCTGTCCCTGCCTTCTCCCCATATCCCTTGATCCCTTTAGCCTTAAGAAATATATCTAACTCCTTCTTGAATATATTTAATGAATTGGCCTCAACTGCCTTCTGTGGTAGAGAATTCCACAGGTTCACCACTCTCTGGGTGAAGAAATTCCTCCTCATCTCAGTCCTAAATGGCTTACCCCTTATCCTTAGACTGTGACCCCTGGTTCTGGACTCCCCCGCCATCGGGAACATCCTTCCTGCATCTAGTCTGTCCAGTCCTGTTAGAATTTTATAAGTTTCAATGAGACCCCCTCTCATTCTTCTAAACTCCAGTGAATATAAGCCCAATCGACACAATCTCTCTTCATACATCATTCCTGCCATCCCAGGTATCAGTCTTATTAGATCCGTGTGTTAATGGAGACACGGAATGCAGGAGTTGGTTTAACAAGTCTTTACTGAATGGAGACAATCGGGAAACTGAAACTACAGAAGGCTGCTAGCGCCTTTTATACAGGGGTGGTCACTGCCGGTACTGCAGTCTGAGACCAGTTATTCCCTTAAAGGTACATACACAACAAGTCTGGTGAATCTTCGCTGCACTCCCTCCATGGCAAGAACATCCTTAAACTCAATTAATTAAATAAATCTGGAATAAAAAGCTAGTATCAGTAATGGTGACCATGAAACTACCGGATTGTCGTAACAACCCATCTGGTTCACTTTAGGGAAGGAAATCTGCCGTCCTTACCCGGTCTGGCCTACACGTGACTCCAGACCCACAGCAACATGGTTGACTCTTAACTGCCCTCTGTGGTTCAAGAAGACGGCTCAACACCAACTTCTCAATGGCAATCAGGGATGGGCAATAAATGCCAGCCTTGCTAGCAATGCCCACATCCCATGAACGAATTTTTTAAAAATTCAGACACCGTTTATAAATAATACAACACTGTCCATTGATCTGAAATTGTAATTATGTCCCACAAACCGCAATAATGACCAGGTTATCTGTTTAAGTGATGTTGGTTGAGGGATAAAATATTGGCCCTGGACACCAGGGAGAACTCCCCTGCTCTTCTTCGAAATAGTGCCGTGGGATATTTTACATCCACCTGAGAGAGCAGACTCGGTTTAACGTCTCATCTGAAAGACGGCACCTCCGACAGTGCAGCACTCTCTCAGTACTGCACTGGGAGCGTCGGCCTAGATTTTTGTGCTGTAGTCTCTGGTGCAGGACTTGAGCCCGCGACCGTCTGGCGCAAAGGTGAGAGTGCGACCCACTGAACCACAGTTACCGGGGACACCCCCGCCAACACAGGCCGCTCTTCAGCATCCCAGCCGTGCGGCCATTGTTCATGTGTGTGCCTGGAAGGTGAGTGTCAGTGGGATATTCAACTACTGGGGCACCTCACGCCCAAGTCCAATCCTATCCTCATTCAGCATTCGCATCCTGAGGCAGCGGTACTGAGGCCAATTGTAACACCCATCCTGGTGTCCTGGTAGAACTCAACTGTGGTTCTGTGGTTGCACTCTGACCTCTCCACATTTGACACTCCCAGTGCAGCGCTAAGGGAGTGCTGCACTGTCGGAGGTGCCGTTTTTCAGATAAGTTGTTAAACCGAGGCCCCGTCTGCTCTCTCAGGTGGACGTAAAAGATCCTGTGGCCATATAGCTCGAAGAAGAGCAGGGGAGGTGTCCTGGCCAATATTTTTCGCTCAACCAATAGCGCTGAAACAGATTAGCTGGTCATCCTTGTTGCTGTCGTTACCCCTAAACTTGACTATTCGAATGCTCTCCTAGCATTGCACTGGCGGCCGTGCCTTCAGCTGCCTGGGCCCTAAGCTCTGGAATTCCCTCCCTAAACCTCTCCGCCTCTCTCTCCTCCTTTAAGACGCTGCTAAAAACCTGCCTCTTTGACCCAGCTTTTGGTCACCTGACCCAATACCTCCTTATGTGGCTCGGTGTCAAATTTTGTTTGATAATCGCTCCTGTTTTACGTTTTACTGCTAAAGTTATAAAGGCAAATTGTTGCTGTTGCTCTTTGTGGGATCTTGCTCTGTGCACAGATTGGCCGCTGCCCTTTTCCCCCCTAAATAACGACACTTCAAAAGGAATTAATTGTCTGTAAAGGGCTCTGGGACGCCCTGAGGATGTGAAAGATGCTGAATGCAAATTCTTCCTTTCCAAAACAGATAGGAATGGAAGCTTCCTGGTCTGTGTAGCTCAGCCATGGAAAATTCCATAGCAATTCCTGATTAGGGAACAATTACTGGCGACAAAAAAGCAGCTACTGTATTTCAATGGTTGGGCTGGAATTAGGAACATAGGAACATTCAGCCCCTCGAGCCAGCTCTGCCATTCAATGAGATCATGGCTAATCTGCGACCTAACTCCATCTACCCACCTTTGGCCCATGCCCTTTAATACCTTTGGTTAACAGAAAGCTATCAATCTCAGATTTAAAATTAACGATTGGCCCAGCATCAAGTGCCGTTTGCGGAAGAGAATTCCAAACATCTACCGCCCTTTGTGTGTAGAAGTGTTTCCTAATTTCACTCCTGAAAGGTCTGGCTCTAATTTTTAGACTTTGCCCCCTAGTCCTAGAATCCCCAACCAGCAGAAATAGTTTCTCTCTATCTCCCCTATCTGTTCCCCTTAATATCTTGAAAACTTCAATCAGATCAGTGAGGAAAAGAAATACTCATCATAGAGTCATAGGGCTAAAAATTCGGTGGCGCCGCGTTTGGGGCACCAAGCTCGCCTGGGCGCTGGAATTTGCGCTCCGGGCGGAGCCGCTTGCGCCCTCCCGATATTCAGTTTCAGCGCCCCAAACGGAAGCGGGGCGCTGCTCGAGGTGCCCCGCGTCCCGCTTGGGGCGCTCAAACTGAATAGCGCAGCGCTACGTGCCGCAGCGCCACATCCTGCGGCACGGCGCGCTGCGGTACTGCAGGCCTTCCTCCCCTTCTTAAGGGGGAGGGGCCTGCAGCAGCGCAATCACCGATCGCAAGTGCCGGCAAAAGAGCCCGGCACCGAGGAGAAGTGCCGGGCTCTCGGGACACAGCCGGCACTGCCCGGGTGGGGGGATCAGGAGGCCGGGGAGGGCGGCGCGAGGATGTGCTGGCAGACGGCCACCGAAAGAAATGGCCGCCCCGCACCTCCCCCTTAAGTAGCGCCACTACTGCCACAGGTAGGCCCCTCTGTACTGGTCGTGAATTGCGACCGGCGCTACAGTGGGGGGTGCGACCCAATATTGCGCTCGGGGCAGTAGCGGGGCGCTGCACACACCGATGACGTCATCAGTGGCGGCGCAGCGCTACAGGCTAACGCTGCCATTAGCGCCCCGCTAAATATCGCAGGAGGCGTGGCCAGTGGCGCTAAAGCCACTGAGTGCCCTCTTTAGGCGCTAACTGGTGGCGCAGCCCACCGAATTTCTAGGCCTTAGAGTTATACAACACAGAAAGAGGCCCTTCAGCCCATCGTGTCATAGCTAGGGTTACCAACTCTGGTTAGACATATTCCTGGATGTTTCATCACATTCACCTTCTAAATTCTAGGGAATACAACCCTAGTTTGTGTCATCTCTCCTGGTAATTTAACTCTCGAAGTCCGGGTGTCATTCTGGTGAACCTGCGCTGCACTCCCTTTGCGTTTATGTCACTTCTCCAAAATACCAGGCTGGCTCTTCACTCCTCTAAGATAGATATCGGCCCTGAAATTAGGATCGGGAGCTTGCCGCGTGTGCAAGCCCCCGATCTGCACTCACCGTGCGCGCCGACATCTGAAGCCCGGGCCTGCTTGCATTTCCTGTCCCAGGCCCGGTTCAGCTGTCGGCGCGATGTGCTTACCTGATCCAGCGGCGTAGTTAGTGCGATGTGCCGGCTGGGATCAGGTGAGCACTGTGCAGCCAATCAGGGGAGGGGAAACTCATTCATGAGTTTGATAGTAAGAGCTGTCAAACTCATGAAAAGTATGGGCTGCCAAAACACTACTTTAACTTTAAATAACATTTTAAAGAACATCCCACTGATTATATTAACTATAAATAAGTTTTTAAAAATGTTTTAAACAATTAATCAATTTTTTGAAAAAAATAAATTTTTAAAAAATAGGGTCTAAAACTAAACTTACCTTACTGTAAATTCTTTAAAAATAACAAACCTGTGGAAAAAAAATTCTACATTGTACTAAAAGCCCACTTACCTGAAAAACGAAATACTTACGTCTGGTTTTTCCATGAGTAAAAACCGGAGGCCTTTACACTCGGGCAAGTCTGGAAAAAAAAAGGAATTTCACTGCGCACGCGCTGCATCACAAGTCGCACGCGTTCTGCCTCTTAACCCCTTGGGTCAGAGCACACGAAATGCCGGTTTTCAGCGCATGCGCTGTGCATGCTGAAAACCGGCAATTCCTCCGGGCACACGCGTGAGTACCCCGTCCGTACTCACGCGTTGTGCCCGGAATTACTGGGCCATCAAGTTCCAAAGTCCCAGAACAGTCTGCTTTGTGTGTTTTTTTTATGTCTTAATCTGCGTTTTGGGTCAGTTTTACTGGCCTGACGTGTTGTTGGTTCCTGACACTTGGGGGGTGATTTTCATTCAGAAGTCGGGAAGGAGGCGGGACTACAACTTTCGGGGTTGTAGACCCGCCTCCATCGAGATGCGGCCAATCCACGTGATTTTAACTTGATTGACCTTGTTGAGCCCGCCCAGCGGGCTCAGCAGGCCAATTAAGGGCCACCCGGCAACAGGTGACGTCACAGGCTGAAATTTCATCTGTCAAGACGTGTTGACAGATGAAATATCAGTGTTTCACAGCTGTTTGAAGCTGTCAAACACTGACAGTCTTACTTCTAACATGAGTCCTTCTACACAGACTCAGTTAGAAATCTCACCGGCACTGAAAGCTGCAGCCTGTCACTTTTGACAGTTCACAGCCATTCTGCTTTCTGTGCCGGCTGAGTGATGGACTCCCGAAACCTAGAGGAAGGAAGGCTGTAAAGGTAAGTACAGGTAATTTAAACTTCTTTACACACTTTAGACACACCAAACACACTTACCTTTGCACTCATGCACCCATCACTCACCTGAACACCGACATCTCGACCCCTCCAAGTCCTTCAACCCGACGGCCCGACTCCTCTAACCTGGCGTGGTTTGGAGCCGTCGGGAATCCCACAGTTCAAGCTTTAAAATAGGGATTAGGCTAAAAACTGCCTGTTAACTACCTGTTAACAGGCAGTTAATTGGCACTAATCCCTTCCCGCCTGGGGTCGGCGGGTCCCAGTGCGGGGCGGGTACCTGCCTCCTTTGAAACTTACATGGAGGCGGGTTTTGGGCGGGATGGTGTCGGGACCCCCGAATTCGGGAATTTAACCCCCCGCATGCCTCTAATCCCGACTCCACGGCACACTGAAAATCGACCCCTTGAGCTTTGCGCACCCAACAGCGCAGAAGGAGGCCATTCGGCCCGTCGTGTGCCTGTGCCGGCTCTTTGAACGAGCTCTCCGATTAGTCCCACTTCCCCCCTGCTCTTTCCCTGTAGCCGTGCAAATCTTTCCTTTTCAAGTATTTATCTAATTCTCTTTTGAAAGTCACTGTTGAATCTGCTTCCACCGCTCTTTCAGGCAGCGCGTTCCAGATCACAACAACTCGCTGCGTAAAAATAATTTCTCCTCATCTCCCCCTCTTTGCCAATTATCTTAAATCTGTGTCCTCAATAGTGTCAGCCGTGGCTCAGTGGGCAGCACCCTCTCTCGCCTCTGAGTCAGAAGGTCGTGGGTTCAAGTCCCACTCCAAGGACTTGAGCACAAAAATCTAGGCTGACACTCCCAGTGCAGTTCTGAGGGAGTGCTGCACTGTCAGAGGTGCCGCCTTTCGGATGAGACGTTAAACCGAGGCCCCGTCTGCTCTCTCAGGTGGACGTAAAAGATCCCATGGTCATATTTCCGAAGAAGAGCAGGGGGAGTTCTCCCTGGTGTCCTGGGGCCAATATTTCTCCCTCAACCAAAAAAACAGATGATCTGGTTATTTATCACATTGCTGTTAGTGGGAGCTTGCTGTGCATATTTGGCAGCTGTGTTTCCCACATTACAACAGTGACTACACTTCAAAAGTACTTCATTGGCTGTAAAGCGCTTTGAGACGTCCGGTGGTCGTGAAAGGCGCTATAGAAATGCAAGTCTTTCTTTCCTCGGGTTACTGACCCTTCTGCCAGTGGAAACAGCTTCTCCCTATTTACTCTATCAAAACCCCTC
The DNA here is from genome assembly GCF_052327205.1 of Somniosus microcephalus. Taxonomy (NCBI): domain Eukaryota; kingdom Metazoa; phylum Chordata; class Chondrichthyes; order Squaliformes; family Somniosidae; genus Somniosus; species Somniosus microcephalus. Next base: position 11,363,256 of record NC_141020.1, on the reverse strand, counting down.
ATAAATATGAATGCTTCTATTAAATCTCCCCCTCCTAACCTTCTCTGCTCTAAGGAGAACAATCCCAGTCTCTCCACATGACTGAAGGCCCTCTTCCTGTAAGGTTGCTGAATTTGCCAGAGAGCTGATGTGGAGAACACTCGTTTGTATCAGGCCTCCCAAGGGTGGGGGGGGGGGTGGTCTTAGCAAATCTGGCCGGCTTACACGGGCTTGCTGCTCATTCTGTGAGGCCCATGAATCGGGAACTGACAACACAGGCAATCTTCTCAAACCGCTGTAAAAGCAGCTCACACTCAAGCCTGGGCTCCCACTTGAAAAACGAAAACTTTGAGTTTTCCCTCGCCTCTGAGTCAGAAGGTCGCGGGTTCACAGTCCCCACGCCAGAGACTTGAGCCCATAATCCAGGCCGATACTCCCAGCGCAGTGCTGAGGGAGTGCTGCACTGTCGGAGGTGCCGTTTTTCGGGTGAGACTTCAAACCGAGGCCCCCGTCTGCTCTCTCGGGTGGACAGAAAAAAATATCTATTTCGGAGAAGAGCAGGGGGCAGTTCTCCCCGGTGTCCTGGGGCCAATATTTATCCCTCAACCAACATCACTAAAACAGATGATCTGGTCATTTATCTCATTGCTGTTTGTGGGAGCTTGCTGTGCGCAATTTGTCTGCCGCGTTTCCCTACATTACAACAGTGACTACACTTCAAAAGTACTTCATTGGCTGTAAAGCACTTTGGGACGTCCTGAGGTCGTGAAAGGCGCTGGAGAAATGCAAGTTCTTTATTTGAGCGAGGGACCAGAATCCAGCAAGAGTCCCTGCCTTCAAAATGGGGGAACGCTGTGCTGTATAACTCTATGACTCTGTGACTATATCCTATGCCTCGGCTAATAAAGGAAAGCATTTAGGCTGGAGAGCTCTTTTTCGGCCGGCACAGACACGATGGGCCGAATGGCCTCCTCCTGTGCCGTAAACTTCTAAGATTCTATAACTGATTAAATCGACTCTTAGTCATCTTCTTAAGGGTTTTGCTTGAGTAGATGGGGAGAAACTGTTGCCAATGGTAGGAGGGTCAGTAACCAGAGGACACCAGGTGAAATCCCGGGAGGGCGGAAATCAGGAGCAGTTATTTACGCAGCGAGTTGTTGTGATCTGGAACGCTCTGCCTGAAAGGGCGGTGGCAGCAGATTCAATTGTAATTTTTTTAAAGGGAATTGGATAAATACTTAAAAAGCGAGAAATGTGCAGGGCTGTGGGGAAAAAGCAGCGGGGGGGGGCGGGGGTGTGGGAATGTGACTAATTGAAATAGCTCATTCAAAGAGCCGGGATAGGTACGATGGGCCCAATGGCCTCCTTGAGTGCTGTATCATTCTATGATTCTATGTAGGCCTCTCTCTCCTGACTGCCCCAACCCCCCCCACTGCCAGCATCTCTGCGTGCCCTTATCAGATTACACCTGACCTTCCCGCAACTTCGGAACACACAGAGTTGTCACTACACAAGGATAAAGAGCAAGCAACAGGCTGCAATGTTACGTCCTCGTGAGAATGAGTCGGATTTCCTGTTTCAAAAGGCCTGGCTTTCTGCACTGAAAGTTATTTTAAATGGAAAATAGCTCGGTGGCCTTCACGGGACTAGAAAGGGGGCAATGGAAAGGAAAAAACAAGACATATTACACAGAATTACACCGGATTACACAGAACATACGGCACAGAAACAGGCCATTCGGCCCAACCAGTCCGTGCCGGTGTTTATGCTCCACTCGAGCCTCCTCCCGTCTTTCCTCATCTAACTCCATCAACATAACCCTCTGTTCCCTTCTCCCTCATACGCTTGTCCAGCCTCCCCTTAAATGCCTCTAAATTATTCGCCTCAACCACTCCCTGTGGTAGCGAGTTCCCATTCTCACCACTCTCTGGGTAAAGAAGTTTCTCCTGAATTCCCCATTTGATTTCTTGGTGGCTATCTTATATTGATGGCCTCTAGTTTTGCTCTTCCCCACAAGTGGAAACATTCTCTCTGTGTCCACTCCATCAAAACCTTTCATAATTTTAAAGACCTCTCTTAGAGTCTTTGGGGTCGATTTTCCTGGAGCCGTCAGGTGGGGTTTCAGGCGTGTGGGGGGGGGGGAAATCCCGAATTCAGGGGTCCCGACACCATCCCGCCCAAAACCCCGCCCCACGCAAGTTTCAGGGGCGGTGGGTACCCGCCCCGCACTGGGACCCGCCGAAACCAGGCGGGAAGGGATTAGTGCCGATTAACTGCCTGTTAACAGGTAGTTAACAGGCAGTTTTTAGCCTAATCCCTATTTTGAGGGGTGTCGTGTGGGTTTCCCGACAGCTCCAAACCACACCAGGTTAGAGCAGGCAGGCCGTCGGGTTGAAGGACTTGGAGGGGTTGCGATGTCGGTGTTCAGGTGAGTGATGGGTGCATGAGTGCAAAGGTAAGTGTGTTTGGTGTGTCAAAAGTGTGTAAAGAACTTTTACTTACCTGTACTTACCTTAACAGCCTTTCTTCCTGTAGCCGTCGGGAGCCCATCACTCAGCCGGAACTTAAAGCTGAACGGCTGCGATCTGTGGAAAGTGACAGCCTTCAGCTTTGAGTGCTGCTGAGAGTTCTAACTGAGTCTGTGCAGAAGGCCTCATGTTAGAACTCAGACTGTCAGTGTTTCACAGCTTCAAACAGCTGTGAAACACTGATATTTTATCTGTCAAGAACTCTTGACAGATGAAATTGCAGTCTGTGACATCACCTGTTGCCGGGTGGCCCTTAATTGGCCTGCTGAGCCTGCTGGGCGGGCTCAACAAGGTCAATCAAGGGAAAATCGCGCGGATTGGCCGGACGTCGAAGTAGGCGGGTCTAAAACGCGAAAGTTGTAGTCCCGCCTCCTTCCCGACAGCTTCAGGAAAATCTACCCCAGAGTTATAGGTTTATACAACACAGAAAGAGGCCCTTCGGCCCATCATGTCCGCGCCAGCCTTCAAGCCCTGTCTATTCTAATCCCATTTTCCAGCACTTGGTCCGTAGCCTTGTATACTATGGCGTTTCAAGTGCTCATCTAAATGCTTCTTGAATGTTGTGAGGGTTCCTGCCTCTACCACCCTTTCAGGCAGTGAGTTCCAGATTCCAACCACCCTCTGGGTGAAAAAGCTTTCCCTCAAATCCCCTCTAAATCTCCTGCCCCTTACCTTGAAACTATGCCCCTTGGTTATTGACCCCTCTACTAAGGGGAAAAGTTCCTTTCTATCTAACCTATCTATGCCCCTCATAATTTTGTACACCTCAATCAGGTCCCCCCTCAACCTTCTCTGCCCTAAGGAAAACAACCCCAGCCTGTCCAGTCTCTCTTCATAGCTGAAGCGCTCCAGCCCAGCTAACAGCCTGGTGAATCTCCTCTGCACCCTCTCCAATGCAATCACATCCCTCCTATAGTGTGGTGACCAGAACTGCACACAGTTCAAGAGAAAAGAGACCCAGCCTGTTCATTCTTTCCTGCTAGGTATACCCTCGCAGTTCTGGTAAATCCTTATAATTCTTTTTTGCACCTTCTCCAGTGCTTCTATATCCTTTTCATAATATGGCAAACAGAACTGTACGCAGTACTCCAAGTGTGGTCTAACCAAGGTCTCGATACAGGTTTAGCATAACTCCTCTGCTTTACAATTCTATCCCTTTAGAATTAAACCCTAGTGCTTGGTTAGCTTTTCTGGCCTTACCTGGCCAGCGTCTATCTCTCAGGAACATTCAAAAGCGCTTTATATACAATGAATTACTCTGAAGGGCATTGGCTATTGTTATGTAAGCAAATGCAGCTGCCATTTTGTACACTGGGTAATCCCACAAATAGCAATGAGATAAGCGACCGGTTAATCTGGTTTCGGTGTTGTTGGTTGAGGGAGGAACGTTGGCCAGAAACACCGGGCTCTTGTTCAAATAGTGCCGCAGGATCTTGAACATTCACCTGAACAGGCAGTCTTGCTTTCATTTCTCCGAAAGACGGCACCTCCGACCATGCAGCACTCCCTCAGCACTGCACTGGAGTGTCAGCCTAGGCTATGCTCAAATTCATGGCATGGGCTCTCCGCCTCTCGCTCGCTCCTCCTTTTTAAGACATGGGATGGCAGGAATGACGTATGAGGAGAGATTGGGTCGATTGGGCTTATACTCGCTGGAGTTTAGAAGAATGACAGGGGATTTCATTGAAACTTATAAAATTCTAATAGGGCTAGACAGACTAGATGCAGGAAGGATGTTCCCGATGGCGGGGGAGTCCAGAACCAGGGGTCACAGTCTAAGGATAAGGGGTAAGCCATTTAGGACAGAGATGAGGAGGAATTTCTTCACCCAGAGAGTGGTAAACCTGTGGAATTCTCTACCACAGAAGGCAGCTGAGGCCAATTCATTAAATATATTCAAGAAGGAGTTAGATATATTTCTTAAGGCTGAAGGGATCAAGGGATATGGGGAGAAGGCAGGGACAGGGTACTGAATTTGGATGATCAGCCATGATCTCATTGAATGGCGGAGCAGGCTCGAGGGGCCGAATGGCCTACTCCTGCTCCTATCTTCTATGTTTCTAAGTTTCTATGACACCCCTTAAAACCTACCTCTTTGACCAAGCTTTTGGTCACCTGTCCTAATATCGCCTTATGCGCGTTTAGCGCAAGGGCGCCATCTTGGTAAAGGAGTTGAAGTGCGCGCTAGGAACAGTGGCCTGGGAGATTGTTAATTTTTGCCTGATAACGCCCCCGTGAAATGCCTTGGGACATTTTACGGCGTTAAAGGCGCGATATAAATGCAAGTTGCTGTTGTTGCTGGGGTGAGGGCAGCCAAGTGTCATTGCGTACAGCCTGTACAGGGGCAGGGCTGACGGTACAGTACAGGCCTGAACAGCCACTGCCTGCGGGATGTGAGTTTTGACGCATGTTGGAGACAGGGCCTGGCTGTAAAAGAAATTAAAATTGGCAGCCAGGGAATTGAAAGTACCCTGTGAGCTTGAAAAAAATCCATTCCCCCCCCCTCCTAATTCATTTCTACACGTAGGAACATAGGAACAGGAGGAGGCCATTCAGCCCCTCTAGCCTGTTCCGCCACTCAATGAGATCGTGGCTGACCTGTGACCTAACTCCATCTACCCGCCACATTACAACAGTGACTACACTCCAAAAAAGTACTTCATTGGCTGTAAAGCGCTTTGAGACATCTGGTGATCATGAAGGGCGCTATATAAATGTAAGTCTTTTTTTTTGCCCCATATCCCTTAATACCTTTGGTTAACAAAATCTATCAATCTCAGATTTAAAATTAACAATTGACCCAGCATCAATTGCCATTTGTGGAAGAGAGTTCCAAACTTCTACCACCCTTTGTGTGTAGAAGTGTTTCCTAACGTCGCTCCTGACAGGCCTGGCTCTAACTTTTAGATGATGCCCCCTAGTTCTAGAGACCCCAACCAGCGGAAATAGTTTCTCTCTATCTACCCTATTGGTTCCCCTTAATAAAATCATCCCTTAACCTTCTAAATTCTTGGGAACACAAGCCTAGTTTGTGTCGTCTCTCCTGGTAATTTAACCCTTGCAGTCCGGGTATCATTCTGGTAAACCTACGCCGCACTCCCTCCAAGGCCAATATATCCTTCCATGTGACAGAGTGAGGTAGTTTTATGTCACTTGTGAGGGACATCATCGTGTCAAATATGATGCAGCTTCCTCAGTGGGCCAGCCTGGTGTGGTACTGAGCTCAAATGGAGTAGCAATGACCAGGTTTGGACATCCAGTCTTTGCAGAGTTATCTGATCTCACTTGGGGCAGCATTTGGGAGCCTATAGTTGGTTTCTTGAGCAACCCTAATTTCCATCGCTCCACTATTGGTGGCCGCGCCTTCATCTGCCTGGGTCCTAAGCTCTGGAATTCCCTCCCTAAACCTCTCCGCCTCTCTCTTTTCCTTTAAGACGCTCCTTCTAACCTACCTCTTTGACCGAGCTCTGTCCTAATATCTCCTTATGTGACTCGGTGTCAAATTTTATCTGAGTACTCTCCTGTGAAGCGCCTTGGGTCTTTTTGCTACGTTAAAGGCGCTATAGAAATGCACGTTATTGTTGTTTCAGCTCCCCGACTGGGAGGAAGCAACAAAATCAGCTAGAGTTGCCGTTCGTTCCTGATCACGCGGCAGTGAACAAGAAAGAAGGAAAGTCATAAAGAACTTGCATTTCTATCGTGCTTTTCATGACCTCAGTATGTCCCAAAGTGCTTTACAGCCAATGAAGTACTTTTGAAATGTAGTCACTGTTGTAATCATAGAATCATAGAATGGTTACAGCACAGAAGGAGGCCATTCGGCCCGTCGAGCCCGCGCCAGCTCTCTGCAAGAGCACTTCAGCCAGTCCCACTCCTCCCGCCCTTTCCCCGTAGCCCTGCTCATTTTTTCCTTCAGGTACTTATCCAACTCCCTTTTGAAAGCCACGATTGAGTCTGCCTCCACCCCCCTCTCAGGCAGTTCATTCCAGATCATAACCACTCGCTGCGTAAAAAAGTTTTTCCTCATGTCGCCTTTGGTTCTTCTGCCAATCACCTTAAATCTGTGTCCTCTGGTTCTCGACCTTCCTGCCAATGGGAACAGTTTCTCTCTCTCTACTCTGTCCAGACCCCCTCATGATTCTGAACACCTCTATCAAATCTCCTCTCAACCTCCTCTGCTCTAAAGAGAACAACCCCAGCTTCTCCAGTCTATCCACGTAACTGAAGTCCCTCATCCCTGGAACCATTCTCGTAAATCTTTTCTGCAACCTCTCTAAGGCCTTCACATCCTTCCTAAAGTGCGGTGCCCAGAATTGGACACAATGCTCTAGTTGAGGCCGAACCAGTGTTTTATACAGGTTCATCATAATTTCCATGCTTTTGTACTCTATACTGTACCTCTATCTGTATATACTGTACCAGGATCCTGTAAGCTTTTTTAACTGCTTTCTCAACCTGCCCTGCCAACTTCAATGATTTGTGCACACATACCCCCAGGTCTCTCTGTTCACGCACCCCCTTTAGGATTGTACCCTTTAGTTTATATTGCCTCTCTTCATTCTTTCTACCAAAATGTATCACTTTGCACTTTTCTGCGTTAAATTTCATCTGCCACGTGTCTGCCCATTCCACCAGCCTGTCTATGTCCTATTGATGTCTATCACTCTCCTCCTCACTGTTCACTATACTTCCAAGTTTTGTGTCATCTGCAAATTTTGAAATTGTGCCCTGTACACCCACATCCAAATCATTAATATATATCAAGAAAAGCAGTGGTCCTAGAACCGACCCCTGGGGAACACCACTGTGTACCTTCCTCCAGTCCGAAAAACAACCGTTCACCACTACTCTCTGCTTCCTGTCACTTACCCAATTTCGTATCCATGCTGCCACTGTCCCTTTCATTCCATGACCTTCAACTTTGCTGGCACTTTGTCGAAAGACTTTTGGAAATCCATGTACACCACATCAACCGCATTGCCCTCATCAACCCTCTCTGTTACCTCATCAAAAAACTCGATCAAGTTGGTTAAACACGATTTGCCTTTAACAAATCCGTGCTGGTTTTCCTTAATGAACCTACACTTGTCCAAGTGACTGTTAATTTTGTCCCTGATTATTGTTTCTAGAAGCTTCCCCACTACCGAGGTTAAACTGACTGGCCTGTAGTTGCTGGGTTAATGTAGAAAACGTGGCAGCCAATTTGCGCACAGCAAGCTCCCACAAACAGCAATGAGATAAATGGCCAGATAATCCTTTTTTTTTTATGATATTGGTTGAGGGATCAATGTTGGATCAATGTTGCATGCCCCTGCTCCTCTTCAAAACATGCCATGTCCACCTGAGAGGGCTTAACGTCTCATCCGAAAGACAGCACCTACCGACAGTGGGGCGCTCCCTCAGCACTGCATTGGGAGTGTCAGCCTAGATTTTTGTGCTCAAATCTCTGGAGTGGGGACTTGAACCCACGACCTTCTGACTCAGAGGTGAGAGTGCCACCCACTGAACCACGGGCTGACCAAACTCCCGCGGGTGCTGATGAGGTGAGGGAAGGATTGGCTTCGGCTGTGGCGCCTGCCACTGTCAAATAGCCTGAGAGCACACTGTCTAGACTTCAACATGAAGAGTGGCCACTTAACCAAGAGCCGCCGGTGCCCAGTGAACTGTACCCTAGTACGATTCAGTGCCAGAGGAGAGCAGAGGGGGAAATGGAAGAAAAGAAAACAACCCTTTGCCATGACGACACTGCCCTGGTTTAGGTCCCGGTTGGGACTTACCGCCTCATTGCTTCTTTAAGGAGGTTCCTAATCACAAGTAACGCTGGAAACTGCTCTGGAGCTTGAGCTGGTTCCTTTGATCCAGGAGTACCTTTATTTATTTATTCCCCCCACCCCCCTCCTCCCCTGAAGGGTTTGACTCCTTAAGGCTGATACGGTTCAATCAATGGCGATTGACCGCCAGTCCCTTGTTCAAGTGCCCTTTATCTGTGCATGGGATTGAGACAGTGAGTGGTGGCTGGTTATTCTACACCGTCAGCTGTGGCTCACTGGGTAGCACTCAGCCCTCTGAGTCAGAACCCCACCCCAAAGTCTTGAGCACAAAAATGTAAGCTGACACTCCAGGGCAGTGCTGAGGGAGAGCTGTGCTGTCTTTCAGATAAAATGTTAAACCGAGGCTCTCTCAGGTGGACGTAAAAGATCCCACGGCACTATTTTGAAGAAGAGCAGGGGAGTTCTCCCCGGTGTCCTGGGCCAATATTTCTTCTTCTTAGGCAGTCCCTCGGAACCGAGGATGACTTTTGCTTCCACATTAAAAATGAGTTCTCAGGTGACTGATGAGTCCAATGCGGGACCTACAGTCTCTGTCACAGGTGGGGCAGACAGTGGTTGAAGGGGCGGGTGGGTGGGGTGCTTGGGTTGACGTGCGCTCCTTGCGCTGCCTGCGCTTGGCTTCCCGCTTGCTCCCGGCGAAGAGACTCGAGGTGTTCGGCGCCTTCCCAGATGCTTCTCCTCCACTTTGTGCGGTCTTGGGCCAGGGATTCCCAGGTGTCGGTGGGGATGTTACACTTTTTCAAGGAGGCTTTGAGGGTGTCCTTGAAGCGTTTCCTCTGCCCACCTGGGGCTCTCTTCCCGTGTCGGAGCTCGAGTAGAGCGCTTGTTTTGGGAGTCTCGTATCGGGCATGCGGACGATGTGACCCGTCCATCAGAACTGATCGAGCGTGGTCAAAGCTTCGATGCTGGGGATGTTGGCCTGAGCGAGAACCCCTCAATCAACATCACTAGAACAGATGATCTGGTCATTATCACATTGCTGTTTGTGGGAGCTTGCTGTGCACAAATTGGCTGCCGCGTTTCCTACATTGGCCCAGAAATTCGGGTTGGGGGCTTCCCGCGGGTGCAAGCCTCCGACCTGCACTTACCTAGCGCGCCTGCCGTTGAGCTGTGTGCCCGCGTGGGATTCTGATCCTGGGCCTCCTCCAACTGCCGGCGCGCAGTGCTTGCGTATCCCAGGGGTGCAGTTAGTTCGAAGCGTCCCCGGGGATCACGTGGGCCATGGAGAGCCAATGGTAGCAGGGAATCTGTATTCATAGATTTGACAGGAAGAGCTGTCAAACCTATAAATACAATTCAGCCCCAAAACATCACTAAAACTTCAAATAAATTTTTTTTAAATCACATTTTTAAAATAACTATAAATTACATAAAATAACTATTTTAAACAATAATTTTAATTTTTGAAAATATTAATTACATTTTCTAACGGGGCTAAAAATAAACTTACCTTTCTTTAAAGTATTTAAAAATAATAAACCTGTGGAAAAAATGTTTTAATTTTACTTAATTCACCACTTACCTTGTTAAAAGCAGGCCCTGTGACTGCTTTTTAAAAGTGTAACTGCTGGAGACTTACCCTCCCGGAGAAACCTGCAAAAAAACGGAGGTTCCAGGCGTACGCGCTGCCTCTCCGGCGCACGCGTTCCACCTGTCAACCCCTTCTTTCAGGGGAATGGAAGTTCCGGTTTCCCGCGCATGCGCAGTGCATGCACGAAACCGACACTTTTGTTGGGCCTACGCGTGAGTACCCCGTGCGTACTCACCCGTGGGGACCCAAATTTCTGGCCCATTACAACAGTGACTCCACTTCAAAAAGTACTTCGTTGGCTGTAAAGCGCTCTGGGACGTCCTAAAGTCGTGAAAGGCGCTATAGAAATGCAAGTCTTTCTTTTCTTTCTTTGTGGGGGCATTCAAGCCGAGCCCGATTCTGATTTGATCCTATGTCCAAAGTGCGCACTAGCCAGTTTTTGCAACGGTACTGAGGCCAACTGCAGGGGCCAAGCTCGGACCACAGTTGCAATCAATGAACTCAACACAGGGTCGGGGGTCGGGGGAGGTGGGTTAACCATTGGAAACTCGCGAGCGAATCCACAGTTGGGCCTAGATTTTTCGATGGCACTTTCTGCCCTTATATGGCCATAAAGGGTGGTTTGGGCTTGTCACTAGTGGTCACAGTGCGTGTGCATTTGTGGACGGACGGGGCGAGATCACAAGTCCTGTACTTAAACAGAGAACATCAGGCTCACTAAAGTGTTGAGCAGCGGCCTTGTCCCCCCACTCCAGTCTTTCCCCTGCGAGTTCCTGCTCTGTATCCAAACCTGCCCATCACCTCTGGCCTCCTGCTCCAGCACAGAAGATAAAGACGTTTATATAACAACTTGCTCACACAAATCTCCGTTACCTTATTAAGATGTCCCAAAGCACTTTGCAGAGTTGGGAACGATTACTGGGCAGCAATTAAAAAAAAAAAATTCATTCCTGGGATGTGGGCGTCGCTGGCAAGGCCGGCATTTACTGGCCCCCCCTACTTGCCCTTGAGAAGGTGGTGGTGGGACTTCTTGAACCGCTGCAATGTGTCAACCTGAAGATTGGTGGCGGATAACTTTTAGGGACGATAATCCGGGACAAAATTAATTGTCACTTGGAAAAAGGTGACTCATCCTGGGACGGCAGTGGGAGAGGAGGTCAGTGAAGGTGTAGTGGCAAGTGTGTTGGGGCATGAGGCAATAGGACTGTGTTGGCTATAAAAACACAAAAACTAGGAGCAGGAGCAGGCCATTCGGCCCCTCGAGCCTGCCCCGCCATTCATTAAGATCATGGCTGATCTGATCTTGGCCTCATCTCCACTGTCCTGCCCGCTCCCCATAACCCGTGACTCCCCTGTTGCTCAAATATATGTATAAGGACATAAGAAATAGGAGCAAGAACATTCTCTACTCTAACTCTAACAGATTTGTTAAACGCGATTTCCCTTTCATAAATCCACGTTGACTCTGCCCAATCCTAGTATTATTTTCTAAGTGCCCTGTTACCACGTCCTTAATAATAGATTCTAGCATTTTACCTACTACTGATGTCAGGCTAACTGGTCTGTAGTTTTCTCTCTCCCTCCTTACTTAAATAACGGGGTTACATTTGCTACCTTCCAATCCGCGGGGACCATTCCAGAATCTATGGAATTTTGGAAAATGACAACCAATGCATCCACTATCTCTATAGCCAACTCTTTCAAAACCCTAGGATGTAGGCCATCAGGTCCAGGGGATTTATCGGCTTTCAGTCCCATTAATTTCTCCAGTACTACTTTTTTACTAATACTAATTTCGCAGATACGACAACGACCTTTAACCTTTTGACTACCGCCCCCTCGCACCCCTCACCCACCATCAAACATCAAAATCAAATCCAGGATGGATTTAAAATGGAATTAATTTCTCCTCTCTCTGGTCACTGCAGGGGCTCCAAAGAAAATGAGTTAGGGGGAGTTACTAAGCTCAAACAGACATGGGCAGTGGTGATGCAACTGGTCCATTGGAATCACGCCTGTTTCAAGTGAACACAATACGTACGTCTTTGAAGGTGGCAGGACACATTGATGAGGCTGTTAAAAAAGGCACACAGGATCCTTGACTTTCTAAATAGAGGCAATGGGCTGGATTTTACTTACCGAGGCGAGTTGGGGACGGGACTGATGCCTTCCGGGTTCTAGTTCCGCCCCCAGCGACTAATTTCTTTCAGTTCCTCATTCTCGCTATAGACCCTTGGTTCTCCACTATTTCCAGGAAGTTTTTTTTTGTGTTACTCGCGGCAATGTAGCTCACTGTCGCAGACTTGAGTTTGTCAGCTATTGAGGCACGCCTGTTGGATGTTTTGAACACCTCAAACACTTCTCCATCCATCACTCGTCAATGTAACTTCTAAATAAATTTGTAACTTAAATCAGAAGTGCTCCAAGGCACAGTCCAATAACAATCCTTTCATTCATTCTGATGTTATGAAGGGTATTAATGTAATTGGCGAGTGACAGCTGGTTCAGTCGGTAGCAGTCTTACATCTGAGTCAGAAGGTGTGGGTTCAGGCCCTTACCTGGGTACATGACCTAGGCTGACTTTCGGGGTGCAGCACATGGTCAGAGGTTCCACGTCCTACAGCTGAGACGTTAATTGAAGGCCCCGTTCTGGTGGAACTTAAAAGAACCCGTCTCGCTAATTGAAGAGCGGGACGTTCTCCCGCTGGCCTGGCTGGCGTTCCTCCACCAAAAACAAGTCAACTCCTGACTCACCTCATCGCTATTGGTGGATCCCTGCTGTGCACAAAATGGCCGCAATGACTTCCCCTTTAAAGAAGGTCGTGGGTCCAAGTCCCACTCCAGAGACTTGAGCAGAAAAATCTAGGCTGACACTCCCAGTGCAGTGCTGAGGGAGTGCTGCACTGTCGGAGGTGCCGTCTTTTGGATGAGTCGTTAAAGAGTCATAGGGTCATAGAGTTATACAGCACAGAAAGAGGCCCTTCGGCCCATCGTGTCCGCGCCGGCCATCAAGCCCTGTCTATTCTAATCCCATTTTCCAGCACTTGGCCCGTAGCCTTGTATGCTATGGCGTTTCAAGTGCTCATCTAAATGCTTCTTGAATGTTGTGAGGGTTCCTGCCTCTACCACCCTTTCAGGCAGTGAGTTCCAGATTCCAACCACCCTCTGGGTGAAAAAGTTTTTCTTCAAATCCCCTCTAAACCTCCTGCCCCTTACCTTTGAGACTATGCCCCCTGGTTATTGACCCCTCTACTAAGGGGAAAAGTTCCTTTCTATCTACCCTATCCATGCCCCTCATAATTTTGTACACCTCAATCAGGTCCCCCCTCAGCCTTCTCTGCTCTAAGGAAAACAACCCCAGCCTGTCCAGTCTCTCCTCATAGCTGAAGCGCTCCAGCCCAGGTAATATCCTGGTGAATCTCCTCTGCACCCTCTCCAATGCAATCACATCCCTCCTATAGTGTGGCGACCAGAACTGCACACAGTATTCCAGCTGTGGCCTAACTAGCGTTTTGTACAGCTCCATCATAACCTCCCTGCTCTTATATTCTATGCCTCGGCTAATGAAGGCAAGTATCCCATATGCCTTTTTAACCACCTTATCTACCTGTCCTGCTGCCTTCAGGGATCTATGTACATGCACACCAAGGTCCCTCTGATCCTCTGTCCTTCCTAGGGTCCTACCATTCATTAAACCGAGGCCCCGTCTGCTCTCTCAGGTGGGTGTAAAAGATCCCACGGCCACTATTTCGAAAAAGAGCAAGGGGGAGTTCTCCCCGGTGTCCTGGGGCCAATATTTATCCCTCAACCAACATCACTAAAAACAGATGATCCGGTCATTATCGCATTGCTGTTTGTGGGAGCTTGCTGTGCGCAAATTGGCTGCCGCATTTCCGACATCACAACAGTGACTCCACTCCAAAGCGCTTCAGGACATCCTGAGGTTGTGAAAGGCGCTTGGGTTTATGGACACAGAGTGCATGAGGGAAAAGGATCAGGGCCCAGCTACGATGGCTTGTCCCGCCCACCCACGGTAGAATAGTTTGCCGATGTTCACTGTCCACACTCCCACGTGAAGAGTAACCACTTGGGGGAGTGATACCAAGGGAGGGGCCGGCACTGATAAAAGAAAGAAAGACTTGCATTTCTATAGCGCCTTTCACGACCACCGGACGTCCCAAAGCACTTTACAGCCAATGAAGTACTTTTTGAAGTGGAGTCACTGCTGTAATGTAGGAAACGCAGCAGTCAATTTGCGCACATCAAGCTCCCACAAACAGCAATGTAATAATGACTTGATAATCTGTTTTTAGTGATGTTGGTTGGGGGATAAATATTGGGCCCAGGACACCGGGGAGAACTCCCCCTGCTCTTCTTTGAAATGGTGGCCGTGGGATCTTTTACGTCCACCTGAGAGAGCAGACGGGGCCTCGGTTTAACGTCTCATCCGAAAGACGTCACCTCCGACAGTGCAGCGCTCCCTCAGCACTGCGCTGGGAGTGTCAGCCTAGATTTTTGTGCTCAAGTTTCTGGAGTGGGGACTCGAACCCACCGACCTTCTGACTCACAGCTGACACCGATGGAAGCATAACCCCAGCAAGAGTCAGCATCTTCAGGAGAGGAAGGGAGAGACACAGGTACAGGCACCAAGTGCAGGGCAGACAGTGTCAGTACAGCAATTCAGGAGATCGCTGAGGCTCATTAATATCATTATGATAATCACATTGCTTTGGGAAGCCTATCATTTGGCTTGGCATCTGCAACTTAGTTCCTTCGCAAACACGTAGAACTACTATTATAGTTAATACCCCAGTAAAAGAAAGGGTGTCGACGTTCTGTAAGATGATGGCTCCTGTCAGATGCTGGTAACGCAATCCTGAAACAGAGCCAGGACCGTTTAATAATGTTTCTTCTTGTTGTGTGATTTGGAAATCTGGCAAAGATTGTCACAAGGTTCTAACCCCAGGTCAATTTAAAGTTAAAGTAAAGAAAGACTCGCACTTATATCACGATCTCAGGACGTCCCAAAGCGCTTCACAGCCAATTAAGTACTTTTTGAAGTGTAGTCACTGCTGTAATGTAGGAAACGCGACAGCCAATCTGCACACAAACAGCAATGAGATAATGACCAGATAATCTGGGTTATTTTACGTGTTGGTTGAGAGCAACAGGGATAACTTTTCTATTGAAATGGTGCCCTGGGATCTTTTACCAGAGAGAGGGCAGACAGGGCCTCGGTTTAACATCTCATCTGAAAGACAGCACCTCTGACAGTGCAGCGCTCCCTCAGAACTGCGCTGGGAGTGTCAGCCTGGATTTTCGGCTCAAGTCTCTGGAGTGGGACTTGAACCCATGACCTATCTGACTGAGAGTGCTGCCCACTGAGCCACGACTCTTAATGAGATGGGTCCCTGTAGAGAGAAGGGACACGATGAGAAGCCCTTTAAAAGGATTTTATTGGGCCGAATGGCCTTTACTTGATGCTAAAAATTCTTATGTTCTAATACATGTGGAACAGTCTGTTATACAATGCAGTATAACACGCTGTTCTACATTAATACAACACAGTGCTCTATTGTGTTTATCTAGAACACATTATATTGTACTTGTATCCATATTTATCTGGACTTTTTTGGGGTGATACTTTGTACTTGTCAAGGTAAGGAATGCCAGGACAAAGGAACAGACCATTTTCCTATCACCCAAAGTCAGTGTCAAACACTCCAAGGCTATACTCCCACAGACCAAGGGTCACCAACTCCGTTTCCAGGAAGTTTCATCGCATGACCTCGCACCCCCTCCCCCCCGCCCCCAAACCCCCAGCCATTGGTCGCCTGCCACGTCCATCCTCATGGGTCTCCGCCCTTCCCGCGATCACTGGGGTCAAAATCCTGGAACTCCCTCCCTAACAGCACTGTGGGAGCACCTTCACCACACGGACTGCAGCGGTTCAAGAAGGCGGCTCACCACCACCTTCTTGAGGCCAATTAGGAATGGGCAATAAACGCTGGCCTTGCCAGAGACGCCCACTTCCCATAAACGAATAAAAAAAGTTAAAAGTTGGCAAGCGAACAGGCTCTTCGTCACCTGATTGGATGATTCTTTGACTGCAACAAACAGCCTTTCCTTCCCCCACCCCATCTCCAATATTTTTATAACTAATAAAAGTGTTCAAAGAAAATGAAAAAACCCCACTTCTTTGTAATATTCCTATAATCTTTCGCCCATGTTGTTTGCTGAAGTGTTCGGGAGATTAATCTTTAATTCTTGGAGACTCCAGGGCAATCCATGGAGGATAGGCCGCTCTGCACAGACAAGGAAGGTTAGAGGTTAGAGGTTGACTCCCGGTTAAGCAATACCTTGTGGAACTCATTGCCACAGAGGGCAGTGTACGCCAGCTCATTAAATATATTTAAGAGGGAATTAGATATATTTCTACGGGCAAAAGGGGTTAAGGGTTACGGAGAGAAGGCGGGGACGGGATACTGAATTAAAGGATCAGCCATGATCTCATTAAATGGCGGAGCAGGCACGAAGGGCCGAATGGCCTACTCCTGCTCCTATCTTCTATGTATCTATGTATAAACCCCTCCATGACCTCGCCCCCCTCCCTATCCCTGTAACTCCTCCAGCCCCACAAGCCCCCGCGATATCTGCGCTCCTCTAGTTCTGCCCTCTTGAGCATCCCTGATTATAATCGCTCAACCATTGGTGGCCGTGCCTTCAGTTGCCTGGGCCCTAAGCTCTGGAACTCCCTCCCTTAACCTCTCTGCCTCGCTACCTCTCTTCCCTCCTTTAAGATGCTCCTTGTCAGCTGTGGCTCAGTGGGTAGCACTCTCGCCTTCTGAGTCAGAAGGTTGTGGGTTCTAAGTCCCCACTCCAGAGACTTGAGCACATAAAGCTAGGCTGATGCTCCCAATGCAGTGCTGAGGGAGTGCCGCACTGTCAGAGGTGCCGTCTTTCAGATGAGACGTTAAAACAGATTATCCTATTCATCCATTACCTTTCTGCTCGCTGACCTACATTGGCTCCTCTCTCCTCCTTGAAGACGCTCCTTAAAACCTACCCCTTTGACCAAGCTTTTGGTCACCTGCCCTAATTTCTCCTTATGTGGCTCGATGTCAATTTTTTTGTCTTATAACACTCCTGTGCAGCGCCTTGGGACGTTATACTACGTTAAAGGCGCTACATAAATACAACTTGTTGTTGAGCTCCTGTCTGCCTGCTCAGGTGGACATAAATGATCCCATGGCACAATTCAAAGCAGCGCAGTGGACTTCTCAATAACAACAGAAAACGTTGGAAAAACTCAGCAGGCCAGGCAACATCCGTAGGGAGAAACAGAGTCAACCCCCAGGTGTCCTGGCCAACATTCGTCCCACAGCCAACCGCAAAATGCAGATTAACTGGCCATCTAAAAAAAAACAGGCATTGCCTTTAAAAAATGACCCTTCACGACCTCAAGACGTTCTGAAATGCGCTTGATGGCCAAGTACTTTTGAAGCGTAGTCACTGACATGAATTAGTCATTCATGAAAGAAAGACTTATGAAATAATACTGAGTGGCCTGCGGGTGGCGCTGTCCAGGGAGAGTATAAATACTCGGGCACGGGCCCAGCTTGCGCAGGACATTCTTAACAGGAACTAGTGAAGGACACAACTAGACCTCCATGTTGTAAAACAGTTGATTAAAGCTTTGTTTAACGCTTAGACCAAGTGCCTAGTAGTTTTCTTACGTCAGTCACTATCGTAATGAAGGCATCAGTTAGCCCATTGTGGGAGCTTGCTGTGCGCACAAGCTGGCTGCCGCATTTGCCTACATTACAACAACGACTGCCCTTCAAACAAAGCAATGCATTGGCTGGGACGCCCATCGGGAAGTCGTGTTAAAGCTCTGGATAAATCTTTTTACATATACATTATGCCGCCAACAGGTTAACAGATCCCCAGATAAAGGAGAGACGGACGACCTGTCGACCAGACATGCTTACGCATGAAGGAGACTGATGTG
This sequence comes from Somniosus microcephalus, assembly GCF_052327205.1. NCBI lineage: Eukaryota > Metazoa > Chordata > Chondrichthyes > Squaliformes > Somniosidae > Somniosus > Somniosus microcephalus. The sequence goes on along the minus strand of NC_141020.1, from coordinate 11,345,376 downwards.
GGGTCAGAGGGTGGCGGCAGGGGGAGAGAGTTTGTGTGTTGACGGGCGCTTTGTTAAGCCGCCGCACTCTCCTTGGCACCTACGGCAGACTGGTGCGCGCCACTTAATGAGCGAACGCAAGCTGTGGAAGCTCTAAACGCTCATTATCCTCCTTCAGTGGGATCTGTTTACCAGGAAACACGGAAATCAGGGGCTCCGAGGCACTGAATAGCAACACTGGAAATCTGCTTGTTTGGCATCGAGACAGTCGCACTCTCAGCCAAGACCAGCGCCGCCAGACAAAATGAATCACTTCTTACGAGAAGAGAGAAGGAGATATATAACAAAAAAAAACGTTAACCCTTCCAGAGCTCAAGTCCAAGTATTAACTTTGCCTCCCTGGGCTGGGTCTCAGCTACACAGGCCGGAAGGAGGTGGGCTGCCATCCCTCTTCTGTGTTGAGTTAACTGATCTGAGCAATGGCGGTGGTTGCGGGTGGGATAGATTTGCCCTCAGTACCCCTGGGCTAGGCAGGAGGGGCAACAACTTGCGCTGACTCACGGTAGAATCAATCGCAAGCTCTGGCGGGGACAGGAAGTCAAATTTTTTCCCCCTCTCTTCTCCACTGAAGGCACTGACTCTTGCTGGGGAGCTGCACCATTCCGTACTGTGCCATACTGTACTGTTCCATATCATGCCATACTGTACTGTACTACAACATACTGTAAAGAATGAAAGACTTGCATTTCTACGGCGCCTTTCACGACCACCGGACGTCCCAAAGCGCTTTACAGCCAATGAAGTACTTTTTGAAGTGTAGTCACTTTTGTAATGTAGGAAACGCGGCAACCAATTTGCGCACAGCAAGCTCCCACAAACAGCAATGTGATAATGACCAGATAATCTGTTTTAGTGATGTTGATTGAGGGATAAATATTGACCCCAGGACACTGGGGATAACTCCCCCCTGCTCTTCTTCGAAATAGTGCCGCGGGATCTTTTACGTCCACCTGGGAGGGAAGACGGGGCCTCAGTTTAACGTCTCATCTGAAAGACGGCACCTCTGACAGTGCTGCACCCCCTCAGTAATACCCTGGAGTATCAGCCTAGATTTTGTGCTCTTTTGGAACCCGCATACCATACCATACTGTACTGTACCATACCATACCGTACTGTACCATAACTATACTGGGTAGGTGCCAACCACCTCCTGGGACCTTGGATCGGAATAATAATCAGGAACAGGCATTCTGGCCGCATTATTTTGTCTCTTGCACCTTGGGATGCTGGGACCAATTGTAGTCAATGTCGGTCAGCGAGCACAACTGGTGCTGCTAGGTGGCGATGTGGGGGGAGCAGCCACTTCCACCGTGAAGGAGGCAAGAACTGATAAAGCTCTTGGTATGGGTGACCAAGGCAGGCCTCAAAGCTCTCCGTCACATTGACATTGGCTACAAGAACCGAGCTAAGCCAACGCAAATCATTGGCTGCAGTTGGAATATTGGGTGCGGTCCTGGGCACCTAGCTTTAGGAAGGATGTCAAGTCCATGGAGAAGGTGCAGAAGAGGTTCTCTAAGATGATACCAGGGCTGAGAAGCTTTGGTTTGGAAGAGAGGCTAGAGAAACTGGGGCTAGTTCTATTAGAACAAAGGTTAAAAGGAGACCTGAAGTAGGTGTTCAAAACTCATGGCCAAGTAGCGAGAGGCATTAATATAAGATTATCGTCAAGCGAGCAGATGGGAGAAATGTCTTTTTGTGCACAAGGTTGTTAGGACATGGAATGCTCCACCAGAAACTGTGGGGGACCCAGAATCCAGAACAACTTTCGAAAGGGAAGTGGAGAAGTGTCCTAACTCGCACCAAGTCCCCTTCACCCATCACCCCCTGTGCTCGCTGACCTACATTGGCTCCCGGTTAAGCAGCGCCTCGATTTCAAAATTCTCATCCCTGTTTTCAAATCCCTCCATGGCCTCCTCGCCCCTCCCTATCTCTGTAACCTCCTCCAGCCCCACAACCCCCCGAGTTATCTGTGCTCCTCTAATTCTGCCCTCTTGAGCATCCCTGATTATAATCGCTCATCCTTTGGAGGCCGTGCCTTCTGCTGCCTGGGCCCTAAGCTCTGGAATTCCCTCCCTCAACCTCTCCGCCTCACTACCTCTCTTTCCTCCTTTAAGACGCTCCTTAAAACCTACCTCTTTGACCAAGCTTTTGGTCACCTGCCCTAATTTATCCTTATGTGGCTCGGTGTCCAATTTTTTGTCTTAAAATACTCATGTGCAGTGCCACGGGACGTTTTATTACGTTAAAGGCGCTATATAAATATAAGTTGTTGTTGTTGTATTTGAAAAGCAAGATTTCTTTCGATGGGTATGAGGAAAGAGCAGGGAATGGGACTAAGGGGATGGGTCATTTCGAGAGCTGATGCGTCACGATGGGACGAATGGATTCCTTTGTGCTGTAAAAGTCTATCATTTTATTGTCTTTGTTTCCCTTTTCTCGACCATCAGACACACATCGTTCAGCCCTGTTCTCTGCCACGCTCTTCCAAAACTGTCTCATTCCTCTCTTCAAAAAACCCCTTAACACCTATCTCTTAGATCGTGTCTTCTCACCCAAGTCCCAGCACTTCCTGCTCGGTGTCTGCCGTTGTGAATCTCGCTGAGACATCAGTCTCGGTGAGAAGCGCGAGGTTGGCTGTAAGGTATTGGTGAAGTGTCCACTAATGCTGCCAAACTAACAACTAACTACAAAATCCTGAATACCATTTTGTTTCAGTCCAGCCGTTCCCCTGAAGGTGCGAACTCTTGCTGGTGATTGGCACCCCATCCACCACCTTAAACATTCACTCCCTCCACCACCGGCGCACCGTGGCTGCAGTGTGGACCATCTACAAGATGCACTGCAGCAACTCGCCAAGGCTTCTTCAGCAGCACCTCCCAAACCCGCGACCTCTTCCACCTAGAAGGACAAGGGCAGCAGGCGCATGGCAACTCCACCACCTCCAAGTTCCCCTCCAAGTCACGCACCATCCTGACTCGGAAATATATCGTCCGTTCCTTCATCGTCGCTGGGTCAAAATCCTGGAACTCCCTCCCTAACAGCACTGTGGGAGCACCTTCACCACACGGACTGCAGCGGTTCAAGAAGGCGGCTCACCACCACCTTCTCAAGGGGCAATTAGGGATGGGCAATAAATGCTGGCTTTGCCAGCGACGCCCGGATCCCATAAGCGAATAAAGAAAAAAGAGGCCTCTGGCACCTTGCTCAAGTGTCACGGTGTCAGCTCTAGTAGCGCTCTCGTCTCTGAGTCAGAAGGTTGTGGGTTCAAGTCCCACTACAGAGACTTGAGCACATAAACTAGGCTGCCGCTTCCAGTGTGGTGCTGAGGGAGCGCTGCACTGTGGGTGGTGCCGTCTTTCGGATGAGACGTTAAACCCAGGCCCCGTTTGCCCTCTCTTGGGTGGACGTAAAAGATCCCGCGGCTACTATTTCGAAGAAGAGCAAGGGGAGTTCCCCGTCACAGCAATAAGGAGAAACTGTTTCCACCGAATCCAGGCGTAACCGGGTGATTCTTCCTGCCTAAACTGATCTTAGCTTGTTTCAAATGAATCATCCTTGAATAAAGCCTCTGCCAAGACATTCTGCGATTTGTTCTGGAGGAGGCTGCGGTCACAAGCTGCGTTCCGGGATGAATGGGCGCGAGCCGCAGAAACCAATGAGCGAGAGTTCAGCAACGGAGGGCAACAATTCCAGCAAAGAGCCACCCCCGGGATTCCAGCAATGCTCGGAATTTCCAATCAGTGGTGCTTTTTATTTCAGTGCTTGGTTGTGGGATCTTGCTGTGCGCCGATTGGCTGAACGCGTTTCCCTTGCACGACGCGGGTGACCGCGCTTCAGAAAGTACTTCGTTGGCTGTAAAGCGCTTTGGGACGTGCTGAGGTTGGCGGAAGGCGCTACGGAAATGCACGTTCTTTCTCCTTGCGCTCTTGACTGCAACCTTCAACCTTCATGCTTTGACCCCCCTCCTCCCCCGTTCAAAAGCAGCCGGCTCCTGCTCACGAGTGGATAGGCCAGCCTCTCGCCACAGGCTTGCCAGAAGAGAGCCCTCCCTGTCAGGCAGAGCACGGCCCTGGGACCTCCACGGCTAATGTGAGTGCACTGACGGTCAGGCCTGGGTGGTCTGTGGGCCCGAAGACGACTCCCGAGTGAATAGGGACGGAGATTAAAGGCGGATGCCCTTAGATGGGGGGTCGTGGGTGGCTGGCAATGAGGCTGCTGCGGCGGTGGGGGGATGAGGGAAGCTGACTAAAATCCTCGGGACTTCTCCAGCGCTGTTTACATTACTGTCTGTTGCTCCAGCTGTTAAAAAAGCAGAACAGGCTGAGGGGACCGGTTCCCCCACTGCTATCAGCAACCATGTTATCGAGGGATGTGCAAACACCCAGACGTTTCATTATAGAAGCAATGATTGTATTATACACTCGACCTGGCCTCTTGCGCAGCCCCCATTTTCATCGCTTTTGGCTGCCTAGGCCCGAGGCCGTCCTTACCCAGGTCTGGGCCTATTTGTGACTCCAGGACCAGACCAACGTGGCTGACTCTTACGATAGCAAAATACTGCGAATGCTGGAAATCCGAAATTACAACAGAAAAAGCTGGAAAAACTCAGCAGGCCAGGCAAGCATCCATGGAGAGAGAAACAGAGCCATTGTCTGTTTCTTTACCTGTCCTATTACCATCTCGTCTCACCTTGAATATCTCTTCATGCCTCTTCTTTCATCCCCTCCCCCATTTCCCAGCCCCCAAACTGCCTTTTAATCAGTTTCATTTCCTGCCTTTTTTTCTCAGTTCTGACGAAGGGTTTCGACCCGAAACGTTGACTCTGTTTCTCTCTCCACGGATGTTGCCTGGCCTGCTGAGTTTTTCCAGCGTTTTCTGTTGTTATTTTGGCTGACTCTTAACAGACCTTCGAAGTGGCTCCTCAGTTTTACCAAACCACTGCAAAGACCTTCACCACACGGACTGCAGCGGTTCAAGAAGGCCCACCACTGTAATGATCAATAACATGTCATTCTATAGTGGACACTAGGTGGAGCCGTAGAGCTGTGTAGAGCTGTATATAGCTGTATGTATAAGACTACACTACCCAGCTGTATGTATATTAAGACTACATTACCCATGAGGCACTAGGCTACCCACAAGGCAGCAGTCAAGATGGAAGCCTCTACAGATACTGTACCTAGTCCACATGTGCTCAATAAAGTAACTAGCAAAAGCTAGCTGTGTTCATAATAAGAATGTCTATTTATTAATGAACATAAGAACCACCACCTTCTCAGGGGCGACTAGGCCCAAGCAATTTGTTCGGTTACAGATACTCTGGGGTTGATTTTCGTGGAGCCGCCAGGCGGGGTTTCAGGCATGTGGGGGGGGGGAATCCCGATTTTGGGGGTCCCGACCCCATCCCGCCCAAAACCCCGCTCCACACAACTTTCAGAGGCAGCGGGTACCCGCCCCGCACTGGGACCCGCCGACCCTAACAGGTAGTTAACAGGCAGTTTTTAGCCTAATCCCTATTTTGAGGGGTGTCGTGTGGGATTCCCGACGGCTCCAAACCACGCCAGGTTAGAGCAGGCGGGCCGTCGGGTTGAAGGACTTGGAGGGGTCGCGATGTCGGCGCTCAGGTGAGTGATGGGTGCATGAGTGTAAAGGTAAGTGTGTTTGGTGTGTCTAAAGCGTGTAAAGAACTTTTACTTACCTGTACTTACCTTCACAGCCTTTCTTCCTGTAGCCGTCGGGAGCCCATCACTCACCCGGCACTTAAAGCTGAACGGCTGCGATCTGTGAAAAGTGACAGCCTTCAGCTTTGAGGGCCGGTGTGAGTTCTAACTGAGTCTGTGCAGAAGGACTCATGTCAGAACTCAGACTGTCAGTATTTCATAGCTTCAAACAGCTGTGAAACGCTGATATTTCATCTGTCAAATACTCTTGACAGATGAAATTGCAGTCTATGATGTCACCTGTTGCCGGGTGGCCCTTAATTGGCCTGCTGAGCCCACTGGGTGGGCTCAACAAGGTCAATCAAGGGAAGATCGCGCGGATTGGCCGGACGTTGATGTAGGCGGGATTAAAACCCGAAAGTTGTAGCCCCGCCTTCTTCCCGACAGCTTCGGGAAAATCGACCCCTCTGACTCTTGCCTTTCTTTCTATCTCTCTCTGTCGCATTCCATCCCTCTCTCGCTGTTTCTCTTGCACTCTGCCTCTCTTTGGCTGTTCCACCTTCCTCCTCGTACCATTATGTGTCTAGCTGTGGCTCAGTGGACTGCACTCTTGCCTCCGGGTCAGAAGGTTGGGGGTTCAAGTCCCTACTCCGGAGGTAAAAATCTAAGGCTGACGCTCGCAGTGCAGTGCTGAGGGAGTGCTGCACTGTCAAAGGTGCCGTCTTTCGGATGAGACGTTAAAACCGAGGCCCCACCTGCTCTCTCAGGTGGACATAAAAGATCCCATGGCACTCTTTCGAAGAAGAGCAGGGGAGTTCACCCGGTGTCCTGGCTAATATTTATCCCTCAATCAACATTACTAAAAAAAAACAGATGATCTGGTCATTATCACATTGCTGTTTGTGGGAGCTTGCTGTGCGCTAATTGGCTGCCGCGTTTCCTACATTACAATAGTGACTGCACTTCATTGGCTGTAAAGCGCTTTGGGACGTCCTGAGGTCGTGACAGGCGCTATGTAAATGCAAGTCTTTCTTTCTTTCATTTCATTCTCTCTCTCTGTCTATCTCACTATCATCTCTCGCGTCCTCATTCTCACTCTTCAGGGGTGCGATCGGTCTAAGCCAGTTGCGTGAAACATGGGCTCGTAGCAAATCGGGAGACCGTTTCACGCCGCGCCGCGTTTTCTTTTCCATTGAAGTCACGATCCCGTTTTTTTAGGCTTGTCCATGGACCAAGTTCAGCTCCTTGCTGGCACTGGAGAAGGTGCGAAAAAGATTTACAGGAAACTTTCGATTTACCGGCACCTAAATAACCGGAAACCTCGGTTGACCGGCAAAATTCAGGAGTAGGTTCAGGTAACTTTTATTACTTGCCTTCCTCCATTTGTTGCTGTGCAAGGGTGTGGCTGCAGCTGTTGCTAAGCTACAGAGACGCTTGGAACTTGTGGCCATTGTTCTACACTTGTGTGGGTTTGTTGCTTTATACGGAGCTCTCAGTTCCGTATCTTTTACTATAGCGTTCGGTTATCCGGAATTTTTGATGAACCGGCACCACGTCAGTCCCATCCATGCTGGATAAAAAAAAGTTTCCTGTACAAGGTTGATACCAGAACTGAGAGGCTATAACAATCAGGAAAGGCTGACCAGGCTGGGGCTCTTTTCTCTCGGAAGGAGAAGGCTGCGGGGTGATCTGGTAGAGGTCTTTAAGATAATGAAAGGGTTTGATAGGGTGGACGCAGAGAAGATGTTTGGGAGACCAAAACTAGGGGCCATCAATATAAGACAGTCACTAATAAATCCAAGAGGGAATTCAGAAGAAACTTCTTTACCCAGAGAGTGGTGAGAATGTGGAACGAGCTAGCTGAGGCGAATAGCATCGATGCATTTAAGGGGAAGCTAGACAAGCACATGAGGGATATGCAGATAGGGTGAGATGAAGTAGGGTGGGAGGAGGCTCGTGTGGAGCATGGGCCTATTGGGCCGAATGGCCTGTTTCCATGCCTGTACAGTCTATGTTGCCTCTCACAGGATCAAATTAGCACTGATATTCTCGCGATCCCTGGCCCCGAGCTCCACTCGCGATCCATTAGTCACTAGATCACTAGTCTAGTGGAGAAGCGTAGTCTTGACGGCAGAGAGGTCTGGGAATTTGGGATCTATGTTTAAATGAAGAGCCAGGGCTCACTGAGAACAAAGAACAGGCATGGTCGGGGGATGGGCAGTGGGCTCAGGTAACTATAATTTTGCAGCATGAACTTGCAGCTAGAGATAAAACGCACCCACTATTAGAGCCAGGGGAATTAAACAGCAGAATAGAGGAGACTGGGGGCAACATCCCCAGCATCGAAGCTTTGACCGCGCTCGATCAGCTCCGATGGACGGGTCACATTGTCCGCATGCCCGATACGAGACTCCCAAAACAAGCGCTCTACTCGGAACTCCGACACGGCAAGAGAGCCCCAGGTGGGCAGAGGAAACGCTTCAAGGACACCCTCAAAGCCTCCTTGAAAAAGTGTAACATCCCCACCGACACCTGGGAATCCCTGGCCCAAGACCGCACAAAATGGAGGAGAAGCATCCGGGAAGGCGCCGAACACCTCGAGTCTCTTCGCCGGGAGCAAGCGGAAGCCAAGCGCAAACAGCGCAAGGAGCGCAGGTCAACCCAAGCACCCCACCCACCCGCCCCTTCAACCACCATCTGCCCCACCTGTGACAGAGAATGTAGGTCCCACATTGGACTCATCAGTCACCTGAGAACTCATTTTTAATGTGGAAGCAAGTCATCCTCGGTTCCGAGGGACTGCCTAAGAAGAAGACAGTCTATGTAATTCTCCCTTGCTCTGTGACTTTCTGTCTCTCACTGTTGCTCCCTCACTGTATCTCTCTCGCTCTTTCCCTTCTTCTTGCGCTCTCTCAGTCTATCTCTCTTTCTCGCTCTCTGTCTCTCTCCAGTCTCCTAGTACTCCCTGTTATATCTCCTGTGTTTAAACTGCCCTTGGGGGCACAGAACCATGGCAAATAATCTCTGAAGTTTAACTAGGATATCCTGTATAAATGGAGACTAATAGATGCCTTGAAGGGAGTTCCAGGTATTTAATCTAATTAGGAGGACTCCATCTGACATCATAAACTACAGGAGCAAAGCTCAAACTGTTTATAAATGTCATCTGAGCTTTGAGATTAGATAAGAGATTTGTGCTCTCTCACTGCTGTCCAAAGGTTCTGCCCTGCGGAAACAAACCTGCACTTTCTCATCTATTTTTAGTTTATTCCCTAGTTGGCCTTCATTTTTTTGATCTCCTCAGCTGAACACGCTGACTCAACAACAACTTGCCTTTATACAGCGCCTTTAACGTAGTAAATCGGCCCTAGGGGCTTCACAGGAAAATTTGACACCGAGCCACATAAGGAGATATTAGGACAGGTGACCAAAAGCTGGGTCAAAGAGGTCGGTTTTAAGGAGCATCTTAAAGGTGGAGAGAGAGGCGGAGAGGTTTAGGGAGGGAATTCCAGAGCTTAGTGTAAAGTCTGTGGGTATTATGACGAATTAATACACAGACTACAAGGGTAACTTTAACAGGACTTTACTATTCGAAGGTCAGGGCGAATCTGCCCAATAAATCCTGACACAGCACTTATATACCGGTGTGGTCACCGTCGGTATTACAGTATACAGCAGCCAAGATAAAATAGTGCCACACCTAAAATAGTTCTCTTAAAGGTGGACGGTTACATACAATAGTTCTCTTAAAGGTAGAACAGTTACATACACTACAATCCTCCCTTTTTAGCTTACAACATACTTATTCCCCATTAACATAACATCATAACATATATACAACTTATGCAAAACAGTTCACAGATTCAGTCTCTCTGGAGGCTTCCTGACTCTGTCCGGATAACGCCTCGGTGGTGTAGTAGTTTTCGGCGGGGTAGTAGGTTCTTCTGGCAAGGTCGATTCGGCTTGAAGGACAGTGTCAGGTTCATCTGATTCCAGTATTACCAGATCGGAGGTAGGTGCTCTGGGTATCTCTGCTTCAACATTAGCCGTGTAAGGTTGTGGAGTAGGTTGGTCCTTTGTGGATGACCCTATGATCTGGTCAACATGGCGCCTTATTATGCTGTCACCAATGTCCACGGTATACATCAGCGGCCCTAGCCTTTTCCCAATAGTTCCAGGCTGCCATTTCTCGGTACGGTAGTCCCGGGCCAAAACTTGTTGACCTATCTGAAAGGATCTAGTTGGCCTTTCATTCATGCCCTGAAATTGTCGGTTCTCTACGTCCCTTCTGACGTTTGGCTTAATCAAATCCAGCCGGCATCTTAGTCTTCTATTGAAAAACATCATGGCGGGAGTTTGGTTTGTGACCGCATGTGTTGCATTCCTGTACGCCAACAAGAAGTTATCTACCTTATGTTGTAGGTTGATGTCTTCATTACCCATGGCCCTTAGGGCCTTCTTGAAGGTCTGGACAAACCTTTCAGCTAATCCATTGGTGGCGGGATGGTATGGGGCTGACGTGTAGTGCTTGACCCCATTCCTTTTTAAGAATTTCCTGAATTCTTCGGACACAAATTGCGGTCCATTATCAGAACAGATCTGTTCCGGCAGCCCATTCCTGGCAAATATGGTCCTTAATACTGTGATGGTTTTTTCCGTGGTGGTGGAGGACATCTTTATTACCTCCGGCCACTTGGAGTGTGCATCCACCGCGATTAGAAACATTGAGTCCATAAATGGACCAGCAAAGTCGACGTGTACCCTTTGCCAAGGAGATGAGGGCCACTCCCATGGATGCAGAGGAGCTTGTGGTGGCGCGTTTTGGACCTTCTGGCATCCTAGACAGCTCTTGGTTATTTCTTCGATGTCTCCATCAATACCTGGCCACCACACAAACGCTCTTGCTAGGTTCTTCATTTTCACTCCACCCAGATGCCCCCCGTGAAGCTCCTTTAGCACCTTATGCTGAAGTTTGGGTGGAATCACCACTCTAGATCCACACATCAAGGTTCCTCGGCACACTGACAGCTGTTCTTTTCTTTGCGAAAATGCGGGCAGCGTTGGTTCGCCATGTGCTGGCCATCCCTCCACTGTTAAATCGTAGACTCGTGAGAGAGTCGGATCATTTCTTGTTTCATTTTCGATCATCGAATTTGTTACTGGTAGACATTCCACTATGGATGAGTGGAACATCTCTACCGGGTCCACTGTAGCCGCCTCTTCTACTACTGGCAACGGTAGGCGCGATAACCCATCAGCATTTCCATGCTGTTTGGACCTTTTGTATTCGATGTCATATTGGTGTGCCCCAAGTAACACGGACCACCTCTGTAGCCTTTGCGCTGTCATAGTGGAAACGGCCTTGTTAGGGTTGAATATGGACACCAACGGCTGGTGGTCTGTCAGTAATGTGAACTTCTTGCCCTGCAGGTAATGATTGAATTTCTTTACTCCCCACACAAGGCTGAGGGCCTCCCTATCTATCTGAGCATAATTTCGCTCAGCGGAGGTCAATGATCGGGACACAAATGCGACTGGCCTTTCCGAGCCATTTGGTAACTTGTGTGAAAGTACTGCTCCAATTCCATAAGGGGAAGCATCACAAGCTAGACGAAGGGGTAGCGTTGGGTTGAAGTGAGCCAACACTTCCTCAGAGGTAATCAACACCTTGCTTCTACAAAAGGCCTTCTTACAGTCCTCGCTCCACTTCCATGGTACTTCTTTCCGCAACAGAGCATTCAGCGGATGCAGCACCGTGGATAGATTTGGCAGAAACTTGTGGTAATAATTAATCAACCCCAGAAACGATCTCAACTGTGATACATTTTCCGGAGCGGGGGCCTTCACGACAGCTTCTATCTTGTCAGGTGACTTGTGCAGCCCCTCTTGGTCAATGACATGACCACAGTACGAGATCCGTTTCTGGAAGAACTCACATTTCTGGCGATTAACTCGAAGGCCATATTCCTTCAACCTGGTGAGCACCAGTTTCAAATTTGCGAGGTGTTCCTCCTCGTCCTCTCCTGTAATCAGGATATCGTCCAAGTAACACTGAGTGCTTGGAATACCCTGTAAGACCTGCTCCATGGCCCTCTGCCAAATTGCTGGAGCCGAAGCTACTCCAAAAACCAGTCTATTATAACGATACAAGCCTCTGTGCGTGTTGATTGTGAGATACTGGCGCGACTCTTCCTCGACTTCCATTTGTAAGTATGCTTGTGCCAGGTCTATCTTGGTGAAGTGTTTCCCGCCAGACAATGAAGCAAAGATATCCTCAATCCGCGGAAGCGGGTATTGTACCGTGTGAAGCGCCGGATTAACTGTGATCTTGAAGTCTCCGCAGATGCGGACCTTTCCCGGTCCCCCTGGCTTGTTACTTGATGAAGACTTCATGACGGGAACAATGGGCGTGGCCCACTCACTCCAGTCCACCTTAGACAGTACCCCTGAACGTTCAAGCTCTTCCAGTTCTGCCTCCACAGCAGGTCGTATCGCGTAAGGTACCGATCTGGCTTTGAAAAATTTTGGGCTTGCATGTTCTGCAATCTTGATTTTTGCTTTAATTCCTCTCAGTGTTCCCAGTCCTTGCTGGAATACCTCTTTAGCTTCGTCCAATATTCTGGACAACCGTTCAGGTTTGACATCTTCCTTTCCGGAATCTACCGTCATTGTGTTTCGTGAATGCCAGTCTATCTTTATTTTCCTGATCCACTCCCGTCCCAGAAGTGGTGGACCTCCCTTGGGCAGCACATACATGTCCATCCCTTGGTGATCTTTGTCCTTGTATCTCACCTTGACTTTTATCTTTCCGATGGGGTATACTTTGTGCCCCGTGTATGTCTGCAATACTATCTCCGTATCCCGTAGGGGAATATGTTTGAATAACTTTTTGTAATCTTGCTTATTCATGACCGTCAACGCCGATCCGGTGTCCACTTCCATCTTCACTTGGACTTTTGCAATCTGTAGTGTGACCCAGATAGTTTGTCGGTCAGCTTCTTTACTCACATTGTGAATCCTCAGACTACCCAGTTCCTTGCTGTTGGAGTCTGAGTCCGAATTCTGTTCATCTGGACTCTTCCCAGTCACCTTATGTACCTTTCTGTACTTCTTCTGCAGTGACTTATTATTGCTGGCCTTCTTTCCTGACCGGCATACCTTAGCTATGTGACCAAGCTTGCCACGTTTTCTACATTCCTGGTTTTTAAACCAGCATTGGTTCTGGTCGTGTGTTGTCTTCCCACAACGATAACATTTCGTTGTACCCGAAGTCATTTGATCCACACTGAGTACCGCTGTCTTCCGCTGCATTTCCGCCGTGCCTCTCGCTGCAGCTTCGTGCGATGCTGCAATAAGGACAGCTTTATCAAGTGTAAGATCGCTCTCTTCGAGCAGTCGTTTTTGTGTTCCTTCCTTCGACATCCCGCACACGAACTTGTCTCTCAGTGCCTCTGTCAGATTTACCCCAAACTGACAGTATTTTGCTAGCCTACGCAGTTCAACCAGGTACTCCGCGTTGCTTTCCTCTTTTCGTTGCGTTCTCACGTAAAATTTAGATCGTTCCGCTAACATCAGCGGTGCGGGGTTAAAATGATCCTTCAGGACAGCAACAATATTAGCGAAAGACTGATCCGCCGGTTTAGCTGGTGATAGAAGATGCTTCAATAACCCGTATGTCTTCGCACCCATTGAGTTTAGTAAGGTTAGAGCTTTGTCATAATTTGCTATCTTATTGACCTTACAATATATCTCGATGCGTTCTACATACGTGGCCCAATCTTCCACATCGGAATTGAAACCGTTGATGTTACTACGCTTAGGCATCTTCACACTCTTCCTGAGAAACAACAACGAAATATTTCTTTAACTTTTTTTTTTCCAAAATGGCGGTTTCCCGCGCTTGTCTTCTTTCCCCGCCCACTTTCAAAATGGCGGTTTCCCGCTTCTGTCTTCTTCCCCGCCTACTGGCGGCTTCCCGCGTTTCTTCCCCTGGCGGGAGGGGTAAGCTTTTCCCTCGGGCGACGACCGCTGGCTTTCGGGGTTCGCAGCCTGCGCGTCGGCTTCAGTGCGTTCCTTGTTCCCTTTTCTCGGCAGGGCAACCGGCGCTGGGTACAACCCGTTGACGGCGAACAGTTTCAGCCGCTGGGCTGGATCTCGCTCAGTCTCCCTCGCTCGGGCTCTGTCTCTCCCACTCGCTCGGGCTCTGTCTCTCCCTCAGCGGCTTCCAATCGCGCCCCCCAGCCCTCTCGCAGTCCGGCGCTTTCCTCCCTGGCTGCGGCTGAGTTCTCCGCGATTTATCTATTTTTATATCTTCCCGCGCCTTACGATCCCGGTCGCAGCGCTTCGTGGCCTCGGTCGCTGCCCGGCCTTTTCACTCCACTCGCGCCTCCCAGCCCTCTCGCAGTCCGGTGCTTTCCTCCCCGGCTGCGGCTGAGTTCACCGCGGTTTATTTATTTTTATATCTTCCCGCGCCTTACGATCCCGGTCAAACAAAAGGCAGTTTGGGGGCTGGGAAATGGGGGAGGGGATGAAAGAAGAGACATTAAGAGATATTCAAGGTGAGACGAGATGGTAATAGGACAGGTAAAGAAACAGACAATGGCTCTAGATGAAGTGTGAAATGCGCTGGCAGAGTGAGAGACAGCTGCCGTGTGGGAGAGAGAAAAAAGGAAAAGGCACAAACCAAAAGTGTGGATAAAAAATATAAAAATATAATGGGTGCCGAGGTTATGATCTGAAGTTGTTGAACTCGATATTGAGTCCGGAAGGCTGCAAAGTGCCTAATCGGAAGATGAGGTGCTGTTCCTCGAGTTTACGCTGAGCTTCCGTGGAACAATGCAAGAGGCCGAGGACGGAGAGGCCTGAGTGGGAATGGCGCGGAGAATTAAAGTGACAGGCGACCGGAAGCTCGGGGTCACCCTTACGGACTGAACGGAGGTGTTCCGCAAAGCGGTCACCCAATCTGCGTTTGGTCTCCCCAATGTAGAGGAGACCACATCCTGAGCAGCGAATACAGTATACTAGATTGCAAGAAGTGCAAGTAAATCGCTGTTTCACCTGGAAGGGGTGTTTGGGGCCCTGGACAGTGGGAATCGGAGAGGTATATGGGCAGGTGTTGCATCTCCTGCGCTTGCACGGGAATAGGGTTAGGGTTAGGGGTAGGGTTAGGTCACTGTATAGTGAGCCTTCTTCTGTGAAAGTGGAGAGATTGTTGCTTTGAACGGGGTCTTGATGGTGATGCTGCCTCTTCTCCCTGAGGATACCTGATCAGACAAGAGGGGCTTGGCTTCGAAACGCAGCTTGTGACCTAGGTGCTGGGGCGGCATGTACGACATCAGGCCCTCAGCATGAGGGCAGCTCCTGAGGTGTCTGCAGGCTATGAAGGAGGATTGGAAGTGTGTGTTTCAGCACCTTAACACACAGGCTGAAAAACAAAGACAACCAGAAACATTCACTCCTGCAAAATAAACACCTTTGGCTGACCCAGGTGATTTTGGGCCTTGGACAGGGTTTCAGATCTGCCCTCCCTTGTGTTCTCTCTTGTGCACCTGAACTAACTGCGGGACCTTGTAGCCTCACTAAACGACAGCTCTCTGCATTTGCTGCACCATCTGTTCCATCTACCCTGGGGTATTTTTAAAAACAGGAGACGGGGTGGATTTGCGGCTAAGCCCGCAGCATTATATACATCTTCTAACTAGGCTTGGCCAATAGCAGCCAATCTGCGCACAGCAAGCTCCCACAAACAGCAACGTGAGAATGACCAGATCATCTGGTTTTAGTGGTGTTGGTTGAGGGATAAAGATTGGGCCCCAGGACAGCGGGGAGAACTCCCCCCCACCCCTGCTCTTCTTCGAAATAGTGGCCGTGGGATCTTTTACGTCCACCTGAGGGGGCAGACGGGGCCTCGGTCTTAACGTCTCATCCGAAAGACGGCACCTCGGACAGCGCATGCTCACTCGGTACCGCACTGGGAGCGTCAGCCTAGATTATGTGCTCAAGTCTCTGGAGTGGGGCTTGAACCTACGACCTTTTACTACCTTTCCAACAGTGACTACACTTCAAAAGTGCTTCATTGGCCATAAAGCGCTTTGGGATGTCCTGAGGTTGTGAAAGGCGCTGGAGAAATGCAAGTCCATTTTTTAAAATTTGAGTAAGAATTCTTTCTACTCTACTCTTTGCAATCACTGTCTCTAACCCTCAGTGGGCCTGACTGGTCTGAAATTAATTAAGTGCCAGAGTCTGCAGGATTCTGGATGTTAATGAAAACGCCTTTCAATTAGTGTCAGCTCCATCACTGTTTAGCGGAGCTTCACAGCAGGCACATGGGACAACTGAATTAATATGCTGCACTGAGCAATTACCGCGGAGTCCCTGCAAGAAACAATAAAGGAAAAAAAGAAAGACTTGCATTTCTATAGCACCTTTCACAAGGTCAGGACGTCCCAAAGCGCTTTACAGCCAATGAATTACTTTTTGAAGTGTGGTCACTGGTGTAATGTAGGAAACGCAGCAGCCAATCTGCGCACAGCAAGCTCCCACAAACAGCGATGAGATAATGACCAGATCACCTGCTTTTAGTGACTGTTATGAATCTTATGATCCATGAAGAAAGACTCATGAAATAACACTGGACGGCCAGCTGGTGGCGCTGTCCAAGGAGTATAAATACTCGGGCGTGGGCCCAGCTTGCCCAGGACATTGTGTAAACAGGAACTAGTGAATGATAAGTAGACCTCCATGTTTTGAAACAAGTTGATTAAAGCCTTGCTTTATACTCGAGCCAAGCGCGTAGTGAGTTTTATTACTTCAGTGATGTTGGTTGAGGGATAAATATTGTCCAGGACACCGGGGAAAACTCCCCCCCGCTCTTCTTCAAATTGTACCATGGGATCTTTTGCATCCACCCGAGAGAGCAGACGGGGCCTCGGTTTAACGTCTCATCCGAAAGACGGCACCTCCGACAGTGCGGCGCTCCCTCAGCACTGGCACTGGGAGTGTCAGCCTAGATTTTGTGCTCAAGTCTCAGGAGTGGGACCTCGAACCCACAACCTTGTGACTCAGAGGTGAGAGGGTGCTACCCACTGAGCCACAGCTGACACCTAAGTTTGCATTTATATAGCGCCTCTAGGGACATTAGAAAATGCTTCAGTGAATCATTTTAGAAGCGTAGTCATTGTTGTTATTTAGGCAAACGCAGCAGCCAATTTTAGATCCTTCAGGATGAATGAATTAAGATGGGCCTAAAGGGCCTCCTCAAATGTAACCATCTTATTATCTTGTGAAAGTGCAATTAAAAAAAATTGAATGGAGGCTTTGATCTGATTTATAGAGCTTTTTTTAATTATTAGTCTCAATTACAGATCAGTAGGTAATCAGATAGATCTTTTGGTATGTTGGGTTGGCTTGAAGCTGCTTAAGGCTGGAGGAACCTCCTTAGGTGGGCCTGACAGAACCTTATTACTCAACTGCGACTCTCTCTGGATTTTTATTTTGATGTGATTTTGATGCTGCTCGCAAGTGAGTTTCTAACGTTTCAACGGAATTCTTATTGTAACCACATCGTAGCATGTCAGTCGTGGCTCAGCGGGCAGCACCCTTGCCTCTGAGTCAGAAGGCTGTGGGTTCTAATCCCGCTCCAGAGATTTGAGCACATAAAGCTAGGCTGACGCTCCCAGTGCAGTGCTGAGGGAGCGCCGCACTGTCGGAGGTGCCGTCTTTCGGATGAGAAGTTAAACCGAGGCCCCGTCTGCTCTCTCTCAGGTGGGCGTAAAAGATCCCGTGGCCACTATCTTGAAGAAGAACAGGTGAGTTCTCCCCGGTGTCCTGGCCAATATTTATCCCTCAACCAACATCACCAAAAAACAGATTACAGGAAACGTTCTGGTATCCGGCACGGACGGGACCGACGTGGTGCCGGTTCATCAACAATTCCGGATAACCGAACGCTATAGTAAAAGATACGGAGCTCAGAGCTCCGTATAAAGCAACAAACCCTGTTGCAACAATGGCCACAAGTTGCAAGCGTCTCTGTAGCTTAGCAACAGCTTCAGCTACACCCTTGCACAGCAACAAATCAATTTAAAAAAGTAACTAAAAGTAAAAAAAGTTACCTGAACCCACTCCTGAATTTTGCCGGTGGATAGAGCGTTCCGGTTATTTAGGGGCCGGTTAATCGAAAGTTTCCTGTATCAGGTCATTATCACAAAAATCTAGTCTGTAGTTCTGAGGGAGTGCAGCACTGTTGGAGGTGCTGTCTGTCGGATGAGATATTAAGCCAAGTGCCTGTCCACCCTCTCAGGTGGATGTGAAAGATCCCACGGCACTATTTTGAAGAAGAGCAGGGGAATTCTCCACGGTGTCCTGGGCCAATATTTATCCCTCAACCAACATCACTAACAAACAGCTGATCCGGTCGTTATCACATTGCTGTTTGTGGGAGCTTGCTGTGCGCAAATTGGCTGCCGCGTTTCCCACATTACAACAGTGGCTACACTTCAAAAAGTACTTCATTAGCTGAAAAGCGCCTTGGGACGTCCTGAGGTCGTAAAAGGCGCTATAGAAATGCAAGTTCTTTCTTTTACATGAAGAGCGGTCACTTGGGGTGAGGTATCGGAAGACACCAACCCATGGAATTCGACCCCAGCACAAGTCTGTTGGTGAAAAATGTTACTGGAATCTTTTTTATTCTGTCTTCTGCCGTGCCAGCTCTCCCCCCTCCCCCTCCCCTCCCCCATCCCACAGATCGGCACATGCACAATCCCACAGGAGCAGATTTGAGCTGCAGTCACTCGTGTGACGATAAGAATGCAGCGAGTTTGCCAAGAAATGTTCCGCATCGGAATGTCAATAAACTGCAAACAGCCGCGTGCAGCCTGGGGTCTCCCACCTGAGCACGCCGTGGGAGAACAATCAATAAAGCACAGGCTGGGCTCGAAACCGTGCCGCGGTGACACACCTCGAGGTTGAGACGTTCCATCTTTTGCTCTTTGCCTCGAGCTCCTGACGATAAATAATACAGATAGTACGATCGACAGCCGTCAACGGGAAAGGCCTCGGTCCACTTGAGATTCCATACAATGGGAGTGAAGAGGTTTCTCCCATTGAGATTCTGTAAAATGGGGGGGGTGAATGGGAAGGGGTTGGGTCGATTGGGGTTCTGTGCAATGGGACTGAATGGTGAAGGGTTGGGATGAATGGGATTCTGTGCAATGGGACTGAATGGGGAAGGGTTGGGATTAATGGGATTCTGTGAATTAGGGCTGAATGGCGAAGGGTTGGGTAAATTGGAGTTCTGTGCAGTGGGGCTGAATGGAGAAGGGTTGGGTTGACTGGGATTCTGTGCAGTGGGTCTGAATGGGGAAGGGTTGGTTTGACTGGGATTCTGTGAATTAGGACTGAATGGGGAAGGGTTGTGTTGACTGGGATTCTGCACAGTGGGTCTGAATGGGGAAGGGTTGGGTTGACTGGGATTCTGTGCAGTGGGTCTGAATGGGGAAGGGTTGGGTTGACTGGGATTCTGTGAATTAGGACTGAATGGGGAAGGGTTGGGTTGACTGGGATTCTGTACAGTGGGACTGAATGGGGAAGGGTTGGATTGACTGGGATTCTGTACAGTGGGTCTGAAAGGGGAAGGGTTGGGTTGATTGGGATTCTGTACAGTGGGACTGAATGGGGAAGGGTTGGATTGACTGGGATTCTGCACAGTGGGGCTGAATGGGGAAGGGTTGGGTTAACTGGGATTCTGTACAGTGTGGCTGAATGGGGAAGGGTTGGGTTAACTGTGATTCTATACAGTGGGGCTGAATGGGGAAGGGTTGGATTGACTGGGATTCTGTACAGTGGGACTGAATGGGGAAGGGTTGGGTTAACTGGGATTCTGTACAGTGTGGCTGAATGGGGAAGGGTTGGGTTAACTGTGATTCTATACAGTGGGGCTGAATGGGGAAGGGTTGGATTAACTGGGATTCTGTACAGTGGGACTGAATGGGGAAGGGTTGGGTTGACTGGGATTCTGTACAGCAGGGCTGAATGGGGAAGGGTTGGATTGACTGGGATTCTGTACAGTGGGGCTGAATGGGGAAGGGTTGGATTGACTGGGATTCTGCACAGTGGGTCTGAATGGGGAAGGGTTGGGTTGACTGGGATTCTGTACAGCGGGGCTGAATGGGGAAGGGTTGGGTTGACTGGGATTCTGTACAATGGGGCTGAATGGGGAAGGGTTGGGTTGACTGGGATTCTGTACAGTGGGACTGAATGGGGAAGGGTTGGGTTAACTGGGATTCTGTACAGCGGGGCTGAATGGGGAAGGGTTGGGTTAACTGGGATTCTGTACAGCGGGGCTGAATGGGGAAGGGTTGGGTTGGCTGGGATTCTGTACAGTGGGACTGAATGGGGAAGGGTTGGGTTAACTGGGATTCTGTACAGCGGGTCTGAATGGGGAAGGGTTGGGTTGACTGGGATTCTGTACAGTGGGACTGAATGGGGAAGGGTTGGGTTGACTGGGATTCTGTACAGTGGGGCTGAATGGGGAAGGGTTGGGTTAACTGGGATTCTGTGCAGTGGGGCTGAATGGGGAAGGGTTGGGTTGACTGGGATTCTGTACAGTGGGACTGAATGGGGAAGGGTTGGGTTGACTGGGATTCTGTACAGTGGGTCTGAATGGGGAAGGGTTGGGTTGACTGGGATTCTATACAGTGGGGCTGAATGGGGAAGGGTTGGATTAACTGGGATTCTGTGCAGTGGGACTGAATGGGGAAGGGTTGGGTTGACTGGGATTCTGTACAGTGGGACTGAATGGGGGAGGGTTGGGTTGACTGGGATTCTGTACAGCGGGGCTGAATGGGGAAGGGTTGGGTTAACTGGGATTCTGTACAATGGGGCTGAATGGGGAAGGGTTGGGTTGACTGGGATTCTGTACAGTGGGACTGAATGGGGAAGGGTTGGGTTGACTGGGATTCTGTACAGTGGATCTGAATGGGGAAGGGTTGGGTTAACTGGGATTCTGTACAGTGGGACTGAATGGGGAAGGGTTGGGTTGACTGGGATTCTGTTCAATGGGTCTGAATGGGGAAGGGTTGGGTTAACTGGGATTCTGTACAGTGGGGCTGAATGGGGAAGGGTTGGATTAACTGGGATTCTGTACAGTGGGGCTGAATGGGGAAGGGTTGGGTTGACTGGGATTCTGTACAGTGGGACTGAATGGGGGAGGGTTGGGTTGACTGGGATTCTGTACAGTGGGGCTGAATGGGGAAGGGTTGGGTTAACTGGGATTCTGTACAGTGGGGCTGAATGGGGAAGGGTTGGATTAACTGGGATTCTGTACAGTGGGGCTGAATGGGGAAGGGTTGGGTTGACTGGGATTCTGTACAGTGGGACTGAATGGGGGAGGGTTGGGTTGACTGGGATTCTGTACAGCGGGGCTGAATGGGGAAGGGTTGGGTTGACTGGGATTCTGTACAGCGGGGCTGAATGGGGAAGGGTTGGGTTAACTGGACTGGAACTAGGATCTGGAATGTATTTACTTAGTGTTCAATGCATTGGTTGAGAGACGAGCACTGTTTGGCTTTAGTTGCCAAAATAGCCTGAAGGGGAGAAAGGTTTCATTTGAAATGAGAGGCATTTGACTAAATCCGTTACAACATGTTGTAACTAACTGCCCCTCTCCTGGACAAGTTTCAATAACTCAGATTTTGAAATTAGTAGTTGGAATCTAAGAATTTTCCACTTCAGCTGTTCCCAAAAATGATATCATTTGATGGGCTGTGAAGATTTTACAAATCGGGTGAGCAGGCTTCTCTGCAAGATCCCATCCCTCCTCCACCGAAGGCTCTGGCTTTATTGGGGGTACAGTTCCATTAGTACCAGCATCCTCCAGTTCCACATTCCAGTGGCCACTCTTGATGTGTGTTTGTTGGCCGGTCAATCAACCATAAAGAACAAACTTGCATTTCTATAGCGCCTTTCACAACCTCAGGACCTCCCAAAGTGCTTTACAGCCAATGAAGTATTTTTTGAAGTGTAGTCACTGTTGTAATGTAGGAAACATGGCCAATTTACGCACAGCAAGCTCCCACAAGCAGCAATGTGATAATGACCAGAATGACCAGATCCTGGGATGGCAGGAATGACGTATGAGGAGAGATTGTGTCGATTGGGCTTATACTCACTGGAGTTTAGAAGATTGAGAGGGGATCTCATCGAAACCTATAAAATTCTGTCAGGTCTGGACAGACTAGATGCAGGAAGGATGTTTCGGATGGCCGGGGAGTCCAGAACCAGGGGTCACAGTCTAAGGATAAGGGGTAAGCCATTTAGGACTGAAATGAGGAGGAATTTCTTCACCCAGAGAGTGGTGAACCTGTGGAATTCTCTGCCACAGAGGGCGGTGGAGGCCAATTCATTAAATATATTCAAGAAAGAGTTGGATATATTTCTTGAGGCTAAAGGGATCAAGGGATATGGGGAGAAGGCAGGGACAGGGTACTGAATTTGGATGATCAGCCATGATCTCATTGAATGGCGGAGCAGGCTCAAAGGGCCGAATGGCCTACTCCTGCTCCTATCTTCTATGTTTCTATGTTTCTATGTTATCTGTTTTAGTGATGTTGATTGAGGGATAAATATTGGCCCCAGGACACTGGGGATAACTCCCCCTGCTCTTCTTCGAAATAGTGCCGTGGGATCCTTTACGTGCACCTGAGAGGGCAGACGGGGCCTCGGTTTAACGTCTCATCCGAAAGACGGCACCTCCGACAGTGCAGCACTCCCTCAGTACTGGCAGCCTAGACTTTGTGCTCAAGTCTCTCGAGCCCACAACCTTCTGACTCAGAGGCGAGTGTACTGAGCAAAATGCTCAATCAATGTCACTAAAACAGGTGATCTGGTCATTAACCTCATTGCTGTTGGTGGGATCTTGCTGTGTGCCAATTGGCTGCCACGTTCCCTTCAGTACAACAGTGACTACACTTCAAAATAGTACTTCATTGATGTAAAGTGCCTTGGGACGTCCTGAGGTCGGGAAAAGCGCTATAGAAATGCAATTCTTCCTTCACGCTTGAGCCTAGGTCAGCAGTTTTCGACGCTTTTCTGTGTGAAGGGAGGCATTGAGATATTCCCGGGCACCCCCTGCAAATATTGACCCAATCCCCAAGATCCTCTTCTCCTAAATTTTGAAAGACTTTTTCACCTACTTGTAGGACAGTAATGCAAAAAAAATGAGTATACAGCAACATCAACAACAACTTGAATTTATACAGCGCCTTTAATGTAGTAAAGCGTCCCAAGGCGCTGCACAGGAGTGATTATCAAACAAAATTTGACACCGAGCCACATAAGGAGGTATTGGGTCAGGTGACCAAAAGCTTGGTCAAAGAGGCAGGTTTTAAGGAGCATCTTAAAGGAGGAGAGAGAGGCGGAGAGATTTAGGGAGGGAATTCCAGAGCTTAGGGCCCCAGGCAGCAGAAGGCACGGCCGCCAATGGTGGAGCGATTAAAATCGGGGATGCTCAAGAAGGCAGAATTGGAGGAACGCAGAGATCTCAGACTGTTGTAGGTTAGGAGGTTCTAGGAGGTTATAGAGATAGGGAGGGGGGCGAGGCCATGGAGGGATTTGAAAACAAGGATGAGAATTTTAAAATCAGGGCGTTCATGGACCGGGAGCCAATGTAGGTCAGTGATTAAAAATAATAGCTGGAAGTCAACCTGACAACAAGATGGGATAGTACCTCACGGACTCCCCAGGGTCATCTCGTTGACTCTTTAGAATCCGGTGATTCCAACTTGAAAACATATGGCAGAGACAGTAAGCTGCTTGGCCATGGAGGGCAGCACAGCGAGCCCGATCCTGCACTCACTTCGGCTTAGCTGGGTTAGAGTGTCAGAAGCGTTGGGTCTGGATCTAGGCGGGGGGGAGGGGGGGCTGGTTAGTGTGTCAGGAAGCTGTGGGACTTTCATGCTGGCAAATTTTTCTGGCGTGAAAGCAGATTTTCTTGACCTCTGACCTCTCCAGCAGGCGTGGGACACCTCCGGAGTCCTTAATGGAATTGGAATGTGACGGATTTGCAGGGATACTGGAGGGGGTCAGTTAACCCGGAATATCAGTGCTCAGCTCCAGCTGGTTCCATGGATAAATAAGTCACGCTGCCTACCGTGGAAAAAAAACAAGGATCTTTCCTCCTACGCCAGTCGTTTCCATGGGAACGGCAGGCAATCTCATCTGCGCCGGGAGTCGCCGAGTGTTCGGAGGCAGTAATCCCCCATGTCGACATGGCAACGCGCCTTCACAAATCAAGAGAGGCCAAGAAAACAAAAAATATATGACCCCACCAGCCAGCCTGTCCCTTCAGCAAGGGCCCCATTCCTGTCTGTAGGTCAGGTGAGTGGCTTCCTACAGCCAGCCGACGACACGACAAAGGACAGTGGGAGGTCAAGTAAATAATTCAAGGTGAACCAAACGCGAAGGTTTAAGGAACGTGAGGGCTTACGGTTAAGAAGTTAGAGCCTTTTTTTAGCAGGCCCGAGAAGGTTAAAGGTTAAAGGGTGAGCTGATTGACGCCTGAGGAGGTTATGGGGGTGACCTGATGGAGATCTCCAAATTATGAAGGCTTCTGACTTCCGTGCAGTACTGAGGGAGCGCTGCACTGTCGGAGGTGCCTTCTTTCGGATGAGACGTTAAACTGAGGCCCCGTCTGCTCTCTCAGGCAGACGTAAAAGCTTCCGCGGCCACTATTTTGAGGAAGAGCCAGGGGGGAGTTCTCCCCGGTGTCCTGGCTAATATTTATCCCTCAACCAACATCACTAAAACAGATTGGCCTAGAAATTGGGTTCTGGTCTTGCCAGGGCTGTAGCGCCAGAAAGTTTGCGCCAGCGGTAATGCAGTAGCGCGCGACGAAAATTCGGGTGCGCCGGGCCCAGATGGCGGCGGGCGCTAAAACCCTCCTTTAGCGCCTCAAAACGGGCGTGAACTTGGGTTTCCCGGCGCTAATCCCCCGCTGCGGCACCTGATGCGGTGCGGCAGGCGGGGGAACTGCAGGCCTCCTCCTCCTGTTAAGGAGGAGCTGCCTGCAGCCGACAACTGTCCGGCGGATTGACCCGACATCTGAGCCCGGCACCTCGGGGAAGTGCCGGGCTCGCATGAGACACTGATCAGGGCCGCGGGGGGGGAATGCAGGAGTCCGGGAAGGGAGGTGCGGGCAGGCGGCCGCCGGGAACGCGGCCGGCTGCCGCTCCACCTTTATGCGCCGGCGCACACTGGGGGAAGACTCTGTTGCCAGAGTCTTAGTTGCGCCTGCCACGGGCGAGGCGGGCGCAACTGAATTTCGGCTTGGGGCCGGGTTACCACGGCAACCGGGACGCTGCGCACACCGATGACGTCATCGGTGCCGGCGCAGCGCTACCGGTGCAACGCCGATTTAGGGCCCCAGGGAATTTCTCAACTGGCCATAACTCCGGCGCTAGGCCCTCTAGCGCCTCAAATGCGGCGCTAAGCCTACCGAATTTCTAGGCCATTATCTGGTCACTTATCTGGAGAAGCTGTGGTTGTTCTCTTTGGAGCAGAGAAGATTGAGAGGAGATTTGATAGAGGTGTTCAAAATCATGAGGGGTCTGGACAGAGTAGATAGAGAAACTGTTCCCATTGGCAGAAAGGTCGAGAACCAGAGGACACAGATTCAAGGTGATTGGCAGAAGAACCACAGGCGACATGAGGAAAAACTTTTTTACGCAGCGAGTGGTTGGGATCTGGAATGCACTGCCTGAGAGGGCGGTGGAGGCAGATTCAATCGCGGCTTTCAAAAGGGAATTGGATATGTACCTGAAGGAAAAAAGTTGCAGGGCTACGGGGAAAGGGTGGAGGGAGCAGGACTAGCTGAAGAGCTCTTGCAGAGAGCCGGCATGGGCTCAACGGGCCGAATGACCTCCTTCCGTGCTGTAACCATTCTAAGATTCTAAGATCTCATTGCTGTTTGCGGGAGCTTGCTGTGCGCAAATTGGCAGCCGCGTTTCCCACATCAGAACGGTGACTGCACTTCAAAAAAAACCTTCACATGCAAAGCGCTTTGGGACGTCCTGAGGTTGTGAAGAATTGCCGTATAAATGCAAGTTCTTTCTCTCGGCTGAGTTGCCGTGGGAACTAGACGAGGTGAACATTGGCTCCGTACCCAGTGCCCGAGCTAGTGCAGAAGCTGTGCTACATGAATCCTATTAAACCTCGCGACGGGAAACATGTAGTTGCCTGAAGCACCAAAAAAAAAACATTTTGTCGTTAAAAGCATCGGAGTAACGCTCAAAGAGAAAGCTGCTTTTTTGTACTGCAGCCTGGGCCTTGGGAGGATGGCCTAACAGGCCCGTATTTACCGGCTGGACATAGAAACATAGAAAAATAGGAGCAGGAGTCGGCCAGTCAGCCCTTCGAGCCTGCTCCACCATTCAATATGATCATGGCCGATCCTCTATCTCAGTACCATATTCCCGCTCTCTCCCCATACCCCTTGATGCCTTTTGTGTCTAAAAATCTATCGATCTCCTTCTTAAATATATTCAGTGACTTGGCCTCCGCAGCCTTCTGTGGTAGAGAATTCCACAGGTTCACCACCCTCTGAGTGAAGAAATTTCTCCTCATCTCAGTCCTAAATGTCCTACCCCGTATCCTGAGACTGTGACCCCTCGTTCTAGACTCCCCCAGCCAGGGGAAACATCCTCCCTGCATCCAGTCTGTCTAGCCCTGTCAGAATTTTATACGTTTCAATGAGATCCCCTCTCATTCTTCTAAATGCTAGGCCCAGTCGACCCAATCAATCCTCATACGACAGTCCTGCCATCCCAGGAATCAGTCTGGTGAACCTTCGCTGCACTCCCTCTATGGCAAGTATATCCTTTCTTAGGTAAGGAGACCAAAACTGCACACAGTACTCCAGGTGTGGTCTCACCAAGGCCCTGTATAACTGTAGTAAGACATCCTTGCTCCTGTACTCAAATCCTCTTGCAATGAAGGCCGACATACCATTTGCCTTCCTAACTGCTTGCTGCACCTGCATGTTTGCTTTCAGTGACTGGTGTACAAGGACACCCAGGTCCCTCTGTACATCAACATTTCCCAATCTATCACCATTTAAACAATACTCTGCCTTTCTGTTTTTCCTACCGAAGTGGATAACTTCACATTTATCCACGTTATACTGCATCTGCCATGTATTTGCCCACTCACTCAACTTGTCTAAATCGCCTTGAAGCCTCTTTGCACCCTCCTCAGAGCTCACAATGTGGGCGGGGGGGGGGGGGGGCGCGGGAAGGGAGGGGGTGTGGTCTTCCTGCAAACCAGCCGCTCGATGGGGCTTGTTACTGAGCACGTGCGCAGCAGACTGGCCTTGAAGTCGTGACACGGGGTCATGGCGTGAATGCTGGTAAGCAAATTGCTGCACTGTCGGCGCCACCGTCTTTCGGAGGAGACGTTAAACCGAGGCCCCCGTCTGCCCTCTCAGTTGACGTAAAAGATCCCGCGACCCCTATTTCGAAGAAGAGCAGGGCAGCTAATCCTTGGGCCCAATATTTATCCCTCAACCAACACCACTAAAAAACAGATCATTTGTCCCATTGCTGTTTGTGGGAGTTTGCTGTGCGCAATTTGGCTGCCGCGTTTCCTACATTACAACAGTGACTACACTTCAAAAGAATGCGCTTCATTGGCTGTAAAGCGCATTGTGACGGGTGCTATAGAAATGCAAGTCTTTCTTGTATTGGAGCAGCCTGCTTACTAGGCCCAGGAGGACGAGTGGCTGTTGGATAGGCCCAGAACCAGACCACGGCCTTAACTTCATGTCAGCCTGCGTTGCTAAGGAAACCGGCGTTGGAAGAATACAAAAGCAGAAATAAATGCTCTTGATCCTGCTTAAATGTCCCATTTGAAAGGGAAATGGAAGCTGGATTGGTCCTGAAATGTTACCTCTTTTTTTTTCTTTGGGTGTCTTCGTGCAAGAAACACAGAAAGCTAGCATGCAGGTACTGCAAGCAATAAGGAAGGCAAATGTCATGTTGGCCTTTATTGCAAGGGGGTTGGAGTATAAGAGTAAGGAAGTCTTGCTACAATAGTACAGGGCCTTGGTAGGACCACACCTGGAGTACTGTGCACAGTTCTGGTCTCCTTATCTAAGGAAGGATATACTTGCCTTGGAGGCGGTGCAACGAAGGTTCACTCGATTGATTCCTGGGATGAGAGGGCTGTCCTATGATGAGAGATTGTGTAGATTGGGCCGATACTCTCTGGAGTTTAGAAGAATGAGAGGTGATCTCATTGAAACATACAAGATTCTGAGAGGGATTGACAGGGTAGATGCTGAGAGGTTGTTTCCCCTGGCTGGAGTGTCTAGAACCAGGGGGCATAGTCTCAGGATAAGGGGTCGGCCATTTCAGACTGGAGATGAGGAGGAATTTCTTCACTCAGAGGGTGGTGAATCTTTGGAATTCTCTGCCCCAGAGGGCTGTGGAGGCTCAGTCTTTGAGTGTATTCAAGGTAGAGATCGATAGATTTTTGGACTCTAGGGGAATCAAGGGATATGGAGATGGGGCGGGAAAGTGGAGTTGAGGTCGATGATCAGCCATGATTTTACTGAATGGCGGAGCAGGCTCGAGGGGCCGAATGGCCGCCTCCTGCTCCTAATTCTTATGTTCCTCTCCCCTTCATTTTCTCCCCTCCTCTCCTATAGGTGCTGACTGGTCCTGGGGTATAACTTCGTAGCCACCGAACCGTCTGTGGTACCTCAGCCAAGTGAGCCTAGGCACTGAGTAGTGGCAGGATCTTTGACTCTGGAGGCATCACAGCCGAGCAAAGTTCACACACACACACACAAAGTGGATCGGGATTGTGATCAGGAGCAGGATCCCAAGCAAGAGTGTCGGAGCTTTCAGGAGAGAGAAAGGATTAATGGAAAATTGAGGACGGAAGGGGCGAAGCTGTCTCACCCTGTGAAGAACCTCTCATCCACCGCCCCCCCACCTCATAAAGAGATCAATTATCCCGCTGACTGCTCCAACACAGCCAGATGGAGTGTTTAGTGTGGGAATCCTATTGTTAGGTTGCGATGGGCCTACCACACTTACCGCACTGTTACCCTGTTCCATTGTTCCTGTTACTGATCCTATCAGACTACAATTCTGAAGAGTGTGTGACAAACAAATGAGTGGGAATTTGTGTGTGTGTGTGTGAGAGAGAGGGCGGAGGCACAGGAACTTTTAAAAATATTCATTCTCAGGGTATGGGCATCGCTGGCAGGGCCGGCATTTATTGCCCACCCCCTAAGTTGCCCCTTGAGAAGGTGGTGTTGGTGAGACGCCTTCTTGAACCGCTGCAGTCCGTGTGGTGAAGACGCTCCCACAGTCTCAAGGGGCAATTAGGGACGGGCAATAAATGCTGGCCTTGCCAGCGACGCCCACATCCCATAAAAAACCCCAGTGCTGTTGGGTAGGGAGTTCCAGGATTCGGACCCAGCGACGATAAAGGAATGTCGATATATATATATAAGTCAGGCGGCTTGGAGGTCGTGGGTTTGGGAGGTGCTGTCGAAGAAGCCTTAGCGGTTTGGCCAATTGTGTGGGGGTGCGGGGTGGGGGGTCGAACTCGAAATTTGACCGAGTTGGCAGGAAGGGGGACCAAGCTGCGGACAGGGGAATGCCGACCCACCCGGTCTAAAGGCCGTGCCGGGATCCGCACAGACCCCCAGGCCGAACCCGGAGGACGAAGACAGGTTGGCGAGGTTCCTGGGAGCGCAATGGAGGCGGTCTCGCGAAGCCATGTCGGCCGACCTCAAAATGATTGGGGTGGGGGGGGGGGGATGCAGTCATGATGACTTCACAGTGACCCCCTTCCCCACCACCTCCGTCACCACTGTAAGCGGATGTTTGCGTGATGTGGGTGGAGTGGGGGGAATCCTACTCAGAGGAGTCACTGGACATGTTAGAGGGACACGCACGCACACCAGTGCACGCACATGCTCACACACACAGTTACAATGCACACACGCACACTCACGCATTCACATGCACACACACTCGCATGCTCACACGTGCACACACACACACACACGCACCTCAAAGCACTGGAGAGGTACCACCAATGCTGCCTCCGCAAGATCCTGCAAATCCATTGGCAGGATAGGCGCACCAACGTCAGTGTTCTCGCTCAGGCCAACATCCCCAGCACCGAAGCTCTGACCACGCTCGATCAGCTCCAATGGACGGGTCACATCGTCCGCATGCCCGATACGAGACTCCCAAAACAAGCGCTCTACTCGGAGCTCCGACACGGCAAGAGAGCCCCAGGTGGGCAGAGGAAACGCTTCAAGGACACCCTCAAAGCCTCCTTGAAAAAGTGCAACATCCCCACCGACACCTGGGAATCCCTGGCCCAAGACCGCACAAAGTGGAGGAGAAGCATCCGGGAAGGCGCCGAACACCTCGAGTCTCTTCACCGGGAGCAAGCGGAAGCCAAGCGCAAACAGTGGAAGGAGCGCACGTCAACCCAAACACCCCACCCACCCGCCCCTTCAACCACAGTCTGCCCCACCTGTGACAGAGACTGTAGGTCCCGCATTGGACTCGTCAATCACCTGAGAACTCATTTTTAGTGTGGAAGCAAGTCATCCTCGGTGCTTGGGTTGACGTGCGCTCCTTGCGCTGCCTGCGCTTGGCTTCCGTTTGCTCCCGGCGAAAAGACTCGAGGTGTTCGGCGCCTTCCCGGATGCTTCTCCTCTACTTTGTGCGGTCTTGGGCCAGGGATTCCCAGGTGTCAGTGGGGATGTTGCACTTTTTCAAGGAGGCTTTGAGGGTGTCCTTGAAGCGTTTCCTCTGCCTCTGGTTGGGGGAGGGGGGGTTGGTTGGGGGAGGAGGTTGGTTGGAGTGGGGGGTTGGTTGGGGGGGTTGGTTGGGGGATGGGGGTTGGTTGAGGGAGGGGGTTGGTTGGAGGGAGGGGTTGGATGGGGGAGGGGGTGGTTGGGGGAGGGGGGTTGGTTGGGGGAGGGGGGTTGGGGGGGTTGGTTGGAGGAGGGGGTTTGGTTAGGGGAGGGGGATTGGTTGGAGGAGGGGGGTTGGTTGGGGAGGGGGGTGGTTGGGGGAGGGGGTGGTTGGGGAGGGGGGTTGGTTGGGGGAGGGGGCTGGTTGGGGGAGGGGAGGTTGGCTGGGGGAGGGGGGGTTGTTTGGGGGAGGGGGGGTTGAGGAGGGGGGTTGGTAAGGGGAGGGGGGTGGTTGGAGGGGGTGGTTGGGGGAGGGGGTTGGTTGGGGGAGGGGGTTGGTTGGAGGGGGGGGTGGTTGGGGAGGGGGTGTTTGGGGGAGGGGTGGTTGGGGGTGGGGGTTGGTTGGGGGAGGGGGTTGGTTGGAGGAAGGGGGGTGGTTGGGGGAGGGGGGGTTGGGGGAGGGAGGTTAGTTGGGGGAGGGTGGTTGGTTGGGGGTACTGATGGTTGGTTGGGGGAGGGGTGGTTGGGGGAGGGGTGGTTGGGGAGGGGTTTGGTTGGGGGAGGGGGGTGGTTGGGGGAGGGGGGCTTGGTTGGGGGAGGGAGGTTAGTTGGGGGAGGGGGGGATGGTTGGGGGTACTGATGGTTCGTTGGGGGAGGGGTGGTTGGGGGAGGGGTTTGGTTGGGGGAGGGGGGTTGGGGGAGGGGGGTGGTTGGGGGAGAGGGGGTTGGTTGGGGGAGGGAGGTTAGTTGGGGGAGGGGGGGTTGGGGAGGGGGGTGGTTGGGGGAGGGGTGGTTGGGGGAGGGGTTTGGTTGGGGGAGGGGGGGTTGGGGGAGGGGGGGGTTGGTTGGGGGAGGGAGGTTAGTTGGGGGAGGGGGGGTTGGGGAGGGGGGTGGTTGGGGGAGGGGGGTTGGTTGGGGGAGGGAGGTTAGTTGGGGAGGGGGGGTTGGTTGGTGGCGGGGAGGTTGGTTGGAGGAGGGAGTTTGGTTGGGGGAGCGGATGGCTGGTCGGGGAGGGAGTTACGACTCCTCTATAGTCACTGGCCCAGCAGCTGAGCAGGGTTACAGAGAGATCTGAGTTTGCGCCGGATGTGCAGGGAGCATGTCGTCACCACGGAGAGAGGGGGAGGAGAGAGGGGTAACTGAGGATGGGAGCAGTCCAATTGAGCAAAAGCTCTCCACATTCAGGAAGTGAGTGGTGAGGATCTGGAATGCGCTGCCTGAGAGGGTGGTGGAGGTAGATTCAATCACGGCTTTCAGAAGGGAATTGGAGAAGTACCTGAAGGCAAAAAATTTGCAGGGCTATGTGGAAAGGGCGGGGGCAGCGGGACTGGCTGAAGTGCTCTTACAGAGAGCCGGCACGGGCTCGACGGGCCGAATGGCCTCCTTCTGTGCTGTAACCATTCTCTGATTCTATAATCGTGCCTTTGGTTTGGAAATGAGCAAACATCACTCCAATATTTAAGAAGGGGAGGGAAGAGAGAGAGACAGCGAGTAACTAGTGACCCATCAATTGTGGGGAATTGGGGGAAGAGTGAGCACCTGGACAGTTATCAGTTGATCAAAGAGAGTCGGCGTGGATTTGTGAAGGGAGGCGAGGTGGGATCCTAGCTGATTAATCCAGCTGAATTTTATGCGGAGCTCACTAACATCTATCGATGTGCAAATGGACTTCCAGGTGGCATTTGATAAGGTTCTGCACAAGGGATTATCAGCAAAATGAACAGGCATGAAAAAAAGAAAAAGAAAGACTTGCATTTATATAGCGCCTTTCACAACCACCGGACATCTCAAAGCGCTTTGAGGGGCTGAATGGCCTCCTGTTCCCATGTTCCGTGGAACCTGTACCTCACTGAAACTCATTGCCGTCAAGGAGAGGGGGGAGAGAAAAACATTTGCCAACATCTGGGCTCGGTGAAGCCAGCAACAGCTGGAACACATCTCACTAGTTTGGGGGCGGGGGGGAGGAGGGAAACAAATGTGTTTTTTTTTTATATTGTTAATCCTCAGCCTCCCTGTCTCTGCGGCACCTGTTTTCCTTCTCGCTTGCCCTTGAGATTGTCCAGGACCCCTTCGGCTGATAACAGTTGAAGGCTTTTTTAGATGCTGACCTCGAGCCTTGTACGGCTTTCCCAGGGTCAGACTGCACACTGAGACCTGGGAAAGAACGCGATCCTCTACAGGTCTGGTCTCAGGAAAGTTCCCTTCACAAAAGAGTTTTATTTTTTGGCCAATACTCCGACCATTCCCCCCCGCCGCAACCACCCCCTTGCCCCCCCCCCCACCCCACTCCCACCCCCCCATACCACTGGCAACGCCATCTTTGTTTTGAGGGGGATTTATAAAGCGCCTTTAAAATGTCCCAAGGCGCTTCACAGGAGTGTTATCAAACACTGAGCCACATAAGGAGGCAGTAGGACCGAAATCTTGGTCAAAGAGGTGGGTAAGGAGCATCTTAAAGGAGGAGAGGTTTTGGAAGTGGGAGTCCAAAGCTATAGGGTCTAGGCACCTGAAGACACGGCTGCCAATACTGGAGCGAAGGAAGTCGGGATGCGCAGGAGTCCCCGTCACTACCTCGTCTGAATGGCCATTACATCACTCGTGAGTCTAGACAGTGAGTGACATGAATCAGTCATTCATGAAAGAAAGACTTATGAAATAATACGGAGCGGCCTGTGGGTGGCGCTGTCCAGGGAGAGTATAAATACTCGGGCACGGGCCCAGCTTGCGCAGGACATTCTTAACAGGAACTAGTGAAGGACACAACTCGACCTCCATGTTGTAAAACAGTTGATTAAAGCTTTGTTTAACGCTTAGACCAAGTGCCGAGTAGTTTTCTTACGTCAGTGAGTATCAGCAGATCAAGAGGTGGGCACTACTATCTGAAAGACGGCACCTCCGACAGTGCGGCACTCCCTCAGTACCGCACTGGATGGTCAACCTGGATTACGTGCCCAAGTCTCTAGAGTGGGGCTTGACACCCATGACCTTCCGACTGAGGCGAGAGTGCGGCCCACTGAGCCATTCCTGGTTTACTTGGAGTGTGAAATCCACAGCTGTACAATTCCAGATTTTCTGGTCACTGTCACGTTGCTGTTGGTGGGATCTTGCTGTGCACAAATTGGCGGCCGCGTTTCTTGCATTACAACAGTGACGTCCTGAGGTCGTGAAAGGCGCTATAGGGTGGTAGAAGTTTGAAACTCTCTTCCGCAAACGGCAATTGATGCTAAAAAGACAGAATTGCATTTCTATAGCGCCTTTCACGACCACCGGACGTCTCAAAGCGCTTTACAGCCAATGAAGTACTTTTTCAAGTGTGGTCACTGTTGTAATGTGGGAAACGCGGCAGCCAATTTGCGCACAGCAAGCTCCCACAAACAGTAATGTGATAATGACCAGATAATGACCCAGAAATTAGGGTCTCCACGGGTGAGTACGCACGGGGTACTCACCCGTAGGCCCAATGGAAGTGCCGGTTTCCTGCATGCACTGCGCATGCGCGGGAAACCGGCACTTCCGTTCCTCTGAACGAAGGGGTTCAGAGGTCGAACGCGTGCGCGGGAGAGGCTGCGTGTGCGCATCGAACTTTGTTTTTTTTTACAGGTTTTCCCGCGAGGGTAAGCCTGCAGAAGTTAGAAATGTAAAAAGCAGGCGTAAGGCCTGCTTTTTACAAGGTAAGTGGTGAATTAATTAAAATTAAAACATTTTTTCCACAGGTTTATTATTTTTAAATACTTTAAAGCAAGGTAAGTTTATTTTTAGCCTTGTTAGAAAATAAAATTATTTTTTTCAACAATTTAAATTATTGTTTAAAATAGTTATTTCATGTAATCTATAGTTTATTTGAAAAATGTGATGTGTTTTTTAAATTTATTTGAAGATTTAGTGCTATTTTGGGGCCGTAGTATTTATGAGTCTTGACAGCACTTCCTGTCAGACTTATGAATGGAGCATTCCCTGCTCCGATTGGCTCCCCATGGCCCACATGATCCCAGGGGACGCATCGAACTAACTGCGCCCCTGGGATACGCAAGCACTGCGCGCCGGCAGCTGGACCAGGCTCAACAGCCGGCGCGCTAGGTAAGTGCAGGTCGGGGGCTTGCACCCGCGGGAAGCCCCCGACCCGAATTTCTGGGCCATTCTGTTTTAGTGAGGTTGGTTGAGGGATAAATATTGGCCACAGGGAGAGCTCACCTGCTCTTCTTCGAAATAGTGGCCACGGGATCTTTTACGTCCACCTGAGAGAGCAGACGGGGCCTCGGTTTAACACCTCATCTTAAAGACGGCACCTCCGACAGTGCAGCGCTCCCTCAGTACCGCATTGGGAGTGTCAGCCTAGATTTATGTGCTTGAGTCCCTGGAGTGGGGACTTGAACCCACAACCTTCTGACTCAGAGGCGAGTGGGCTGCCCACTGAGCCGCAGGCTGACAGACACTAGATCAATTGTTAATTTTAAATCGGAGATTGATATATTTTTGTTAACATGGTATTAAGGGATATGTGGCCAAAGGGGTCAGGTCGCAGATCAGCCATGGTCTCATTGAATGGCAGAACAGGCTCGAGGGGCTCAATGGCCTCCTCCTGTTCCTATGTTCCTATATAAATGCAAGTTCTTTCTTTTCAACGTTCTTGGGTTAAGGAGATAAAATGAGTAGTCCTTTCCTCTCTGGGCCTGAGCTACAGGAGGATTGCCTGTGGACCTGTATCCCTGCGCTAGTCAGCGCTTTCAGCAGAGGAGGGGAGGATCTGCTGTGACCGAGGCCCCGTCTACCTGTTCCCATTGTTCAGGTGGATGTTAAAGTTTCCCCAGGGCACTGCTCGAAGAAAGGCAGGAAGATCCCCTGCTGCCCTGACCAATACTCCTCCCTCAACCAGCACCACCACAGACTGATCAACTGGCTGTTCGTCTTGTTGCTGTTTGTGGGATCTTGCTGTGCGCAAACCAAATAAAAGTGACAGTCACTGCACGACAATATAACTCATTGTATGTGAAGTGCATCAGTACATTTCGGAGAGATGTGCTAAGGTGCTGTTAAATGCGAGTTCTCTTTATTTCTTTGCTTCCTTCTTTCTTCTCATATTTCCTTTTTTCTTTCTTTATTTCTTTCTATTTCTTTCTTTCCTTCCTTCTTTTCTCTCTTCCTTTCTTCCTTTCTCTATTTAAGTCATCAGGACCCTCGATTGACGCGCAGTCTCCTCATTCGTTCCTGGTTAGCATTTGTTTAACACCCATCAGCCCTAGGCCCACTTTCCATGTCCAAACTACAGGCCTGTTTACTCGACTAACTTTTGATTTTTTTTTAACAGCTTCTGGCCGCCATGACTTCCAAATAATGACACGGAGGCCTCCCACGGTGAAGGAATTACCAGTTCCCACCGGGATAGTCTTCCTGCTCACTGCTCTTATTCCCTGCATTGACCTTTGCCCCGCCTTCCTTCGAAACAATGAAGTAAGCCTCTTCTGAAGTGGGGTCTCCTGGTAAGAGGAGACACCAGAGGTCAGAGGTCTTCAATAAAACAGTCCAGTGAAGACTTGGCCTAATCAACACAATGAGAAGCGACTGGGGCTCAGTTTTAACCCCTCCAGTGCTGGATGGCCTTCATGGTCCCTGCTTGAGCTGCGAGGGGAATGTTATGAACAAGATAAAAGCGATCAGCCTGAAACTTATTTCCCCCCCAATTTCCCCTCTCCTCTCCTGAAAGTGCTGACTCTTTGCTGGGGTACAGGCCACACATGGGCACTGGGGTACAGGCCACAGAGGCACTGGGGTACAGGCCACACACGGGCACGGGCTACAGCCCTCACACGGGTACTGGGGTACAGGCCACACAAGGGCACTGGGGTACAGGCCGCACACGGGTACTGGGGTACAGGCCACACAAGGGCACTGGGGTACAGGCCACACATGGGTACTGGGGTACCGGCCACACACGGGCACAGGGTACAGGCCACACACGGGTACAGGGATACAGGCTGCACACGGGCACTGGGGTACAGGCCACACACGGGTACTGGGGTACAGGCCGCACACGGGTACTGGGGTACAGGCCAAACAAGGGCACTGGGGTACAGGCCACACACGGGCATGGGCTACAGGCCACACACGGGTACTGGGGTATAGGCCACACATGGGCACTGGGGTACAGCCCACACATGGGTACTGGGGTACAGGCCACACACGGGCACGGGATACAGGCCACACACGGGTACTGGGGTACAGACCACACACGGGCACTGGGGTACAGGCCACACATGGGTACTGGGGTACAGGCCACACATGGGCACGGGGTACAGGCCACACACGGGTACTGGGGTATAGGCTGCACACGGGCACTGGGGTACAGGCCACACACGGGCACTGGGGTACAGCCCACACAAAGGCACTGGGGTACAGGCCACACGGACATTGGGGTACAGGCCGCACACGGGTACTGGGGTACAGGCCACACACGGGCACTGGGGTACAGGCCGCACACGAGTACTGGGGTACAGGCCACACACGGGTACTGGGGTACAGGCCGCACACGGGCACTGGGGTACAGGCCGCACACGGGCACTGGGGTACAGGCCACACATGGGTACTGGGGTACAGGCCACACACGGGTACTGGGGTACAGGCCACACACGGGTACTGGGGTACAGCCCACACACGGGTACTGGGGTACAGGCCAAACAAGGGTACTGGGGTACAGGCCACACACGGGCACGGGGTACAGGCCACACACGGGTACTGGGGTACAGGCCGCACACGGGCACTGGGGTACAGGCCGCACACGGGCACTGGCCTCCCTTCTCTACCTAATCCAAGAGGCAATTCTTCACTTGACCTGTTAGCCTGGATGGGGGGGGTGCGGTCGAGGGTTGCCCACCCTCCAGGATTAGCCTGGAATCTCCAGGAATTGAAGAATCTCCAGGACACTGCTGCGTGTAAAACCCAGGAGAAAAATCCGAGGTGCAGTAAAAATAATGTTCTCCCTTGACCACATTTCTTGATCAGTTATAAAACGTATTGGAGATGGGGACAAGAGGCTGCGTGACTGACAGTCAAGAATCAACCAATCGGGTAAGGGAGAGTCTGTTCGCTTTCTGATTGGCAGCAGGAAGGCGGGACGCCGCGAAGACGGACGTGTCGGGTGACCAATGGTGGGAGCGTGGGGGCGGGGCGGCTCGAGACGGGAGGTCAAGGGATGAAACCTCCAGCAAGACGGCCTACCCGAGTTGGCAACCGTAATGAGGGCAGAGCGCAGGAGGGTATCGTGATCCTGTCTTTCTCCTGACATTCCAGCAGGGTTACTAGTTCATTATCAGAAGCAGGAACTCCTCAGCTGATTTTTTTCTTTCTCCCACCCTTGTCCAAGGGTACGGGAACAAATTGCTGCATTTTCCGGCAGCCCCAACTGGAAGGAAATGGACCACTGCCCTAGGATTTGGACCCAATGTCTTCCTCGTCTGTGTAGCTCCGTTCAGCATAAGCAGTGCACTTAGCAAGTGAGCCAAGAGGGAAAGTCTTTGGTGAACCGGGTTAGATACAGAGTAATGCTCCCTCTACACTGTCCCATCAAACACTCCCAGGGCAGGTACAGCACGGGTTAGATACAGAGTAAAGCTCCCTCTACACTGTCCCATCAAACACTCCCAGGGCAGGTACAGCATGGGTTAGATACAGAGTAAAGCTTCCTCTACACTGTCCCATCAAACACTCCCAGGGCAGGTACAGCACAGGTTAGATACAAAAGCTTCCTCTACAGTGTCCCATCAAACACTCCCAGGGCAGGTACAGCATGGGTTAGATACAGAGTAAAGCTCCCTCTACAATGACCCAGCAAACACTCCCAGAGCAGGTACAGCACGGGTTAGATACAGAGTAAAGCTCCCTCTACACTGTCCCATCAAACACTCCCAGGGCAGGTGCAGCACGGGTTAGATACAGAGTAAAGCTCCCTCTACACTGTCCCATCAACACTCCCAAGGCAGGTACAGCACGGGTTAGATACAGAGTAAAGCTCCCTCTACACTGTCCCATCAAACACTCCCAGGGCAGGTACAGCACGGGTTAGATACAGTGTAAAGCTCCCTCTACACTGTCCCATCAAACACTCCCAGGGCAGGTACAGCACAGGTTAGATACAGAGTAAAGCTCCCTCTACACTGTCCCATCAAACACTCCCAGAGCAGGTACAGCACGGGGTTAGATACAGAGTAAAGCTCCCCCTACACTGTCCCATCAAACACTCCCAGAGCAGGTACAGCACGGGGTTAGATACAGAGTAAAGCTCTCCCTACACTGTCCCATCAAACACTCCCAGGGCAGGTACAGCACGGGTTAGATACAGAGTAAAGCTCCCTCTGCACTGTCCCATCAAACACTCCCAGGGCAGGTACAGCACGGGTTAGATACAGAGTAAAGCTCCCTCTACACTGTCCCGTCAAACACTCCCAGGGCAGGTACAGCACGGGTTAGATACAGAGTAAAGCTCCCTCTACACTGTCCCGTCAAACACTCCCAGGGCAGGTACAGCACGGGTTAGATACAGAGTAAAGCTCCCTCTACACTGTCCCATCAAACACTCCCAGGGCAGGTACAGCACGGGTTAGATACAGAGTAAAGCTCCCAGTGCGGAATGGAGCCATACCATCCCAACATGGACTGCGCCCACACTTAAGGAAAAATGAGTCAATACCACATGGTGCATTTTTTAAGAGCGTAATTAGGGAAAGAAGCGACGCAAAGTGGGAAGAAATCAGAAGGCTCCCTGATGAGGTGTCTCCCTGTCTGCGGGCTGTAACTGAAGGCGGAGTACGGCTTTAAATTCAATTCTCTGCCTCTTTCATCTTCCTTTTATTCCCATTCATAAATATTGCATTAATTCCACTGATCCCCGCGCCAATGTTTTGATGTAAACTTTCTCCAGACTGGGCGGGGAGGAGAATCCTATCTTCCCACCTTTGTTTAACATTCTTGAGAAAGCTTTACATTCTTTTCGCTGTTTTTTCATTGGCTCCCTATGCCTCGCCCGAACTCGCAATGAGGCATGGCTTCCACAGGGGGCCCCCCTCTCTTCCCCAGCAGCCAGCCGTTGTGAGCGGGCTATTCAACCAGTGGCGGCGCCGCCGTCGAGCCAGAACGTGTCACGAACGCCCACAAGCAGCGACTAGGTTATGATCAGGAGCAGGGGCGCTGCCTCACACTGGGGTACTGAGGCCAACTGTGGCTTCCCGCACCCACCCCCCCCCACCCCCCACTGCAAACCGTGAGATGAGCTAACCCAGGGCAGATTGGGCTTTCGCGCCTGAGATCTTCCTGCTCCGTGTGACTCAACACCACGTAGCAGGGCATTTACCTGCTGAGTCATCAAGGAAGATCAAGTTTTTCCTTGTAATGAGTCAGATAGCGGATGTTGGATATATATCTTGAGCTATCCCCTTCATCGCCCAACAAGTTAATCCAGTGATTAGCACCCAGAACGAGCAGGAAACATAGAAACATAGAAGATAGGAGCAGGAGTAGGCCATTCAGCCCCTCGAGCCCGCTCCGCCATTCAATGCGATCATGGCTGATCAACCAAATTCAGTACCCTGTCCCTGCTTTCTCCCCATATCCCTTGATCCCTTTAGCCTTAAGAAATATATCCAACTCCTTCTTGAGTATCCTGTCCGGCTGCATCACTACCTGGTATGGCAACTGCACCGCCACAGACCGCAAGGCTCTACAGGTGGTGGTGAAAGCTGCACAACATACTATAGGAATTAAACTACCTGCTGTGCAGGATATCTACCCCGAGAGGTGCCGGGGGAAGGCCCTGAGAATCATCAAAGACGCGAGCCACCCCAGCCACAACCTCTTCGCCCTGCTCCCATCCGGTAAGAGATACCGAAGCATACGGTCTCGTACCAGCAGGTTTCGAAACAGCTTCTACCCCCAGGCCATAAGACTCCTGAACGAATAATTTATTATTATTTATTACTGTTGTTTTATTTATTATTACTGTATTTCTATTAGTATTTTTATCATTGCTATGCCATATTTATTCCAATGTTGGGAGGACTCGTAAAAATCAACATTTCATTGTGCAGTACACACGTTTGCTGCATATATGACAAATAAAATAAAATTGAATTGAATTGAATTGAATTGAATATATTTAATGAATTGGCCTCTACTGCCTTCTATGGTAGAGAATTCCACAGGTTCACCACTCTCTGGGTGAAGAAATTCCTCCTCATCTCTGTCCTAAATGGCTTACCCCTTATCCTTAGACTGTGACCCCTGGTTCTGGACTCCCCGACCATCGGGAACATCCTTCCTGCATCTAGTCTGTCTAGTCCTGTTAGAATTTTATAAGTTTCAATGAGATCCCCTCTCATTCTTCTAAACTCCAGCGAGTACAAGCCCAATCGACCCAGGAAGGATCGGGCAATAGTAGGAACACAACGATAGACTTTCGCACACCTCGCTAATGACGCAAAAAATCAATCGGCCTTTGCACTTAGTCACTCTACACTCCCCACACTTGCATTCCCTGGAAGATTAGGGGTGATTTGATTGAGTTTTTTAGGGTTTTCAAAGGAACTGATAGGGTAGATGGAGAGAAACTTTTTTCCGCTGGTGGGGGAGTGGAGGACGAGGGGTCGTAACCTCAAAATCAGAGCCAGGCCTGTCAGGAGAGAAGTTTAGGAAACGCTTCTTCATGCAAAGGGTGGTGGAAGTGTGGAACCCTCTCCCGCAACCAGCAGTCGATGTAAAGCTCAATTCGTAATTTTAAATCTGAGCTCGATAGATTTTTTTTGCTCGACCAGGGTATTAAGGGATATGGAGACAAGGCGGGTGGATGGAGTTAGGGCACAGATCAGCCATGATCTCACTGAATGGCGGAACAGGCTCGAGGAGCTGAAGAAACTACTACAGGTAGACTACCTTTTATCCGAACTTCCGAAAACCGAAACCCTCTAAAAACCGAAGGTTTTTTCGTTCAGCGTAAGTCGTGCGCACGACATGACCAGAGTGGCGCACGACCCCGACCCCCGCCGATGACCCCCCGCCGACCCCCACCCCCGCCGACCCCCACCCCCGCCGACCCCCCCGCCGACCCCGACTCCCGCCGACCCCCCCGCGGACCCCCGCCGACCCCCCCGCCGACCCCGACTCCCGCCGACCCCCCCCCGCGGACCCCCCCGCCGACCCACCCCCGACAAATTTCCCAGTCTTATAAAATACCTTCCGAAATCCGTAATTTTCCGAAAACCGAAACACGGCTGGTCCCGAGGTTTTCGGATAAAGGATAGTCTACCTGTACTGCCTTTAACAAATATGATTCACTTACAGGATATGGGTGTCGCTGGCAAGGCCCACCCCTAATTGCCCCTGGAGAAGGTGGTGGTGAGCCGCCTCCTTGAACCGCTGCAGTCCGTGTGGTGAAGGTGCTCCCACAGTGCCATTAGGGAGGGAGTTCCAGGATTTTGACCCAGCGACGATGAAGGAACGGCCGATATATTTCCAGGTCAGGATGGTGTGTGACTTGGAGGGGAACTTGGAGGTGGTGGTGTTCCCATGCGCCTGCTGCCCTTGTCCTTCTAGGTGGTAGAGGGCACGGGTTTGGGAGGTGCTGCCGAAGAAGCCTCGGCGAGTTGCTGCAGTGCATCTTGTTCTTATGTTCCTGTACCCCTTAGATCATCCAAAACTCTGCTACACGTATCGTATCCCGCGCCGAGCCCCACTCGCCCATCACCCCTATTCTCGTTGGCCTCCATTGGCTGCCGCTGCTGGGCAGCCTCACCATGTGCACCCCGTCCA
Source organism: Somniosus microcephalus (assembly GCF_052327205.1). NCBI lineage: Eukaryota > Metazoa > Chordata > Chondrichthyes > Squaliformes > Somniosidae > Somniosus > Somniosus microcephalus. The sequence goes on along the minus strand of NC_141020.1, from coordinate 11,302,947 downwards.
AGACACCTGTTTTATTGACGTGTACACCTGGGGAGCACAAAGTGGAGGAAAAGCATCCGGGAAGGCGCCAAACACCTCGAGTCTCTTCGCCGGGAGCAAGCGGAAGCCAAGCACAAACAGCGGAAGGAGCGCATGTCAACCCAGTTACCGCAGAATCTCAGTTGGATTCATTTCCTTGTTGCGCGGAGGCCTCAGCACGGGGCAAGGGGAGAGGTCAAGACACAGAGACAACTCTACCCTCTGCCCTGCCCCAACCCCCTCACCCGCCTGACTTGACCATGGTCAATGTTCGTCATGAAATAGGCCAGAAATTCAAAATGCTTGCTCGTGCCTCCCGTGATTAACAGAACCTGTAGTCACGGCAACCTGCCTTAATTTTAGTTCCCCGGCCTGACGGGGAGGAGGGAGTTGTGGCCATTTTCAGCAGCCAGTACCTAATCTCTTCCAATCTGCAGGGACGAATTAAAGGGTCCGATCTTTGTTGATGGCATTTGTTCTTCTTAGACAGTCCCTCAGAACCGAGGATGACTTGCTTCCACACTAAAAATGAGTTCTCAGGTGACTGATGAGCCCAATGTGGGACCTACAGTCTCTGTCACAGGTGAGGCAGACAGTGGTTGAAGGGGCGGGTGGGTGGGGTGCTTGGGTTGGCATGCGCTCCTTCCGCTGTTTGCGCTTGGCTTCCGCTTGTTCCCGGCGAAGAGACTCGAGGTGTTCGGCGTCTTCCCGGTTGCTTCTCCTCCACTTTGTGCGGTCTTGGGCCAGGGATTCCCAGGTGTCGGTGGGGATGTTACACTTTTTCCCAAGGAGGCTTTGAGGATGTCCTTGAAGCGTTTCCTCTGCCCACCTGGGGCTCTCTTGCCGCGTCGGAGCTCCGAATAGAGCGCTTGTTTTGGGGGTCTCGTATCGGGCATGCGGACGATGTGACCCGTCCATCGGAGCTGATTGAGCATGGTCAGAGCTTCGATGCTGGGGATGTTGGCCTGAGCGAGAACACTGACGTTGGTGCGCCTATCCTGCCAATGGATTTGCATGATCTTGCGGAGGCAGCGTTGGTGGTACCTCTCCAGTGCTTTGAGGTGCCTGCTGTACATGGTCCATGTCTCTGAAGCATACAGCAGGGCGGGTATCACTACTGCTCTGTAGACCATGAGCTTGGTGCCGGGTTTGAGGTCCTGGTCTTCAAACACTCTCTTCCTCAGGCGACCGAAGGCTGCACTGGCACACTGAAGGCGGTGTTGGACTTCGTCATCGACTTTGTTGACAGTAGGCTCCTGAGGTATGGAAAGTGGTCCACGTTGTCCAAGGCATTTACTCATTGCTCGTGTAGCGAGCATTAATTTACTCCACCTTCTGCTCTGGAGGGTTGTGTCATTTGCCCGATTATGGAATGGACAATCTAGTATCTGAATGGACTGGCCAGAAATGTCTAAAATGGAAAGTCTGCTTTTTAAACCGTAAATCCGATCCACCCTACCGCCCTCCCCCCGCCTTCACCACGTCACTCATTCCCCACAGTCGTGGCAATGATATTGGTTATGAAGGCCTCCTGATACCAAGCTCCTCATTTTCCCTGCTTTTTTCCAGTTCTGACGAAAGGTCATCGACCTGAAACGTTAACTCTGTTTCTCTCTTCACAGATGCTGCCTGACCTGCTGAGTATCTCCAGCATTTTCTGTTTTTACCTCATTTTCCCTCATTTGGTTTTGGGCTTAGGATAAGGTGGCAACTCTACCCTCAGAGGGATCGGTTCCATGGGTATGGACAGAAGGGGGTCCGTACCAGGCAGTGTAAAGATGTGCTTATGCCTGCTGCCTCGCTCCCCTCCGTATCTCTGTAACCTCCTCCAGCCTCACAACCCTCCGAGATCTCTGCGCTCCTCCAATTCTGGCCTCTTGCGCATCCTCGATTTCCTTCACTCCACCACTGTCGGCCGTGTCTTCAGCTGCCTGGGCCCTGAGCTCTGGAATTCCCTCCCTAAACCTCTCCGCCTCTCTTTCCTCCTTTAAGACGCTCCTTAAAACCCACCTCTTTGACCAAGCTTTTGGTCACCTTATGTGGCTCGGTGTCAAATTTTGTCTGATAATCGCTCCTGTGAAGCGCCTTGGGACGTTTTACTAAGTTAAAGGCGCTGTATAAATGCACATTGTTGGTGTTTCTCATGCAGTCCGTGGGGGGAGGGACAGGGAACCTCTCCCGATCTCTCCTGCCTGTGAGTGGGGCCTACAGCGGACTGCGCGGCCCAACATCACGATCACAGGATTATTCGGACCCGCAAAAACAGAGAGAGAGAAAAAACAGTCTCCTCACAAACCGCTGACAAGTAGACAAGTTGGACTGCAGTCAATGTCCGTGTGTTTTCTGATTGAAGAGAATCGGAACTAGCCTGTCTGAAAAGGCTCCTTCTGTTCCTGGCAGCCGGACTCTTTCCTTTCCCTTTTTTTTGTTAAACGCTTCACGGTCACCGCTCCTCGCACGCAACAGTGACATTTCACACAGGGCTGGCGTCAAACTTGACTGCCGAAGAGTTTCATGAGAAAGTTTGCTCACGTCCGATCCCAGTCAGTGAGGGGCGGGCAGGGCAGGGACAATACCCGTCACATACAGATGTTGCGCATCTGTGAGAGAGAGAGATACTGAGAGCCAATTCCCGATCAGTGCTGAATTAGCTGGTCTGAGGCAAGTGATTGTAGAATGATCTGACAGCGTAGAAGGAGGCCATTCGGCCCATCGTGCCTGTGCCGGCTCTTTGAAAGAACCATCCAATTATTTCCACTCCACCCCCACCGCCCGCCCTTTCCCCGTAGCCCTGCAAATTTTTCCTTTTCAAATATTTATCCAATTCCCTTTTGAAAGTTGCTATTGAATCTGCTTACACCGCCCTTTCAGGCAGCGCGTTCCAGATCATAACAACTCACTGCGTTAAAAAAAAACTCATCTCCCCTCTGGTTCTTTTGTATCCTAACTCGCACCAAGTCCCATTCACCCTACACCCCCTGTGCTCGCTGACCTACTTTGGCTCCCGGTTAAGAGATTTTAAAATTCTCATCCTAGTTTTCAAATCCCCTCCATGGCCCTCGCTCCTCCCTATCTCTGCAATCTCCGCCAGCCCCACAACCCCCCCGAGATCTCAGCGCTGCTCCAATTCTGGCCTCTTGCGCATCCCGCAATTTAAATCTCTCCACCATTGGCGGCCGTGCCTTCAGCTGCCTGGGCCCTAAGCTCTGGAATTCCCTCCCTAAATCTCTCCGCCTCACTCTCCGCCTTTAAGACGCTCCTTAAAACCGACCTCTTTGACCAAGCTTTTGGCCGCCTGTCCTAATATCTCATAGAAACATAGAAACATAGAAGATAGGAGCAGGAGTAGGCCATTCGGCCCCTCGAGCCTGTTCCGCCATTCAATGCGATCATGGCTGATCATCGAAATTTAGTACCCTGTCCCTGCCTTCTCCACATATCCCTTGATCCCTTTAGACTTAAGAAATATATCTAACTCCTTCTTGAATATATTTAATGAATTGGCCTCCACTGCCTTCTGTGGTAGAGAATTCCACAGGTTCACCACTCTCTGGGTGAAGAAATTCCTCCTCATCTCAGTTCTAAATGGCTTACCCCTTATCCTTAGACTGTGACCCCTGGTTCTGGACTCCCCCGCCATCGGGAACATCCTTCCTGCATCCAGTCTATCTAGTCCTGTTAGTATTTTATAAGTTTCAATGAGATCCCCTCTCATTCTTCTAAACTCCAGCGAGTATAAGCCCAATCGACCCAATCTCTCCTCATACGTCATTCCTGCCATCCCAGGTATCAGCCTGGTGAATCTTCGCTGAACTCCCTCCATGGCAAGAACATCCTTCCTCAGATAAGGCAACCAAAACTGCACACAATACTTCAGGTGTGGTCGCACCAAGGCCCTGTACAACTGCATCAAGACATCCTTGTTCCTGTACTCGAACCCTCTTGCTACGAAGGCCAACATACCATTTGCCTTCTTAACCGCCTGCTGCACCTGCATGCTTACCTTCAGCGACTGGTGCACAAGGACACCCAGGTCTCGTTGCACTTCCCCTTCTCCCAATCTATTGCCATTCAGATAATAATCTGCCTTCCTGTTTTTGACACCAAAGTGGATAACCTCACATTTATCCACGTTATATTGCATCTGCTATGCTTTTGCCCAATCACCCAACCTGTCCAAATCATACTGGAGTTTCTCGGCACCCTCCTCACAGCACACACGCCCACCCAGCTTTGTGTCGTCTGCAAACTTGGAGATATTACATCCAATTCCCTCGTCTAGATCATTAATATATATTGTGAATAGCTGGGGTCCAAGGACCGATCCTTGCGGTACCCCACTAGTCACTGCCCGCCACTCGGAAAAAGACCCGTTTATTCCAACTCTTTGCTTTCTGTCTGCCAACCAGTTCTCTATCCAAGTCAGTACCTTACCCCCAATCCCATGTGCCTTAATTTTATACGCTAATCTCCTTATGTGGCTCGGTGTCAAATTTTGTCTGATAATCGCTCCTGTGGAGAGCCCTGGGACGTTTTATTACATTAAAGGCGCTATATAAATGCAAGTTGTTGTAGTTAAATCTGTGTCCTCTGGTCAAACAGGCTTTTTTCCCCGTCTCCAATACTTTTTGAACTAATAAACAAACATGTTTAAAGAAAATGAGAAAAGAACACCCAATTTTTTGAGCCAGCCCCTATGATTTTTCTCCCAGGCTGTTGCTCCCAGCAGTGTCTTGTAGACGAACCTTCGATTCCTGGAGATGCCAGGTCATTTCTGGAGGAGTGGCAGCCGTACGCTTAACCGGTTAATGTAAAGCGGCAAGTGTGGGGCTTGGAGGCTCGCAGGCCTCCAGTTGAGTGCCACAGTCAAGCTGGGGCTGCCAACCCTCCAGGATTGCCCTGGAGTCTCCAGGGATTTTTTCTTTTTTAAACGGAGTGACTGCTGCCAACGACCGGAAGCTGCGCAGAAGCGTACTGCGTGGAAATCTTGATAATGTTTCTGCTCTTTTTCCCACAGAGCCCGCTCCCTTCCCGGCTTTTTTTCCACAGAGCAGCTCCGTTCTCGGCTTTTTTTCCACAGAGCCTGCTCCGTTCTCGGCTTTTTTTCCTGCAGTCCCGAAGGCCCGCTCTCTTCCCGGCTTTTTTTCCTACAATCCCGAAGGCCCGCTCTCTTCCCGGCTTTTTTTCCCCCACAGAGCCCGCTCCCTTCCCAGCTTTTTTTCCTGCAGTCCCGAAGGCCCGCTCCCTTCCCGGCTTTTTTTCCTGCAGTCCCGAAGGCCCGCTCCCTTCCCGGCTTTTTTTCCCCCACAGGGCCCGTGAGTCGCGAAGCGAACAACCAAAAAAAATAGCGCTTAGACTGCGCGCGTGCTTCAACTTCGTTGGCAGCAGTCGCTGCCTTAAAGAAAAGCCACCCTGGGTGTGTTGCCCTCATTACGCCCATCAAATGAACTGCGAACACTTAGCAAGCAGTCACTGGAATCTCTCGCAATTCACAATGAAAGGCAGGTTGAGGAAACTACGGCCTATAATTAGGCCTCAGTCCGACACAATGTCAGTTTTCACCGCTTCCTCCCCAGTAATTTAACACTCGAAGAGCAGGAATTTCTCCTTCAGTGTTAGCACTTTATTCAGTTACTGTACAATGACTTCAGAAGAGCCCCTCACCTCTGATCTCTTGTGTGTTCCCCGCTTAATTACTTTGGCTTGTAATCACAGCCAGCTTGTGACGACGGGGAAAGCAATCAGGCCTGGGAGATGTGTTTATGTTTAAGCAGGATGCGGCAAGTGGTAATAAGCAGCTTTCAATCAATGGATGCTCTTTAAAAGGGGCTTAAAGAAGCCCCTGCCTTCAGGGCCCAGGTGGCAAACCTCCCATTATCCTCAACAAGGGACTTTGTTCAAACAAGTACACACGGAATAAGTGAATCTCAATAAACATGCCAAGCTGAGCAGTTTGTGGGCAGAGTGCAAAGTTTCACTTTCCTGCCAGTATTTTATACTTTATTGCCAACAAGCTCCGTTTCCCCTGTTTTTCAACGCTCCGCACCCATTTTTCTCTCTTTTTGACAGTTTTTTCACTTCATCTCCTTCGCCCATCCGTATCTCTAAACCCTCCTCCAGCCCAACAAACCTCCGAGATCTCTGGGCTCCTCCAATTCTGGCCTCTTGTGCATCCCCGATTATAATCGCTCCACCATTGGCAGCCATGCCTTCAGCTGCTTGGGCCCTAAGTTCTGGAATTCCCTCCCTAAACCTCTCCGCCTCTCTCTCCTCCTAAGATGCTTCTAAAATCTCTATGACCAACCTGCCCTAATGGCCCAGAAATTCGGGTCTCCACGGGTGAGTACGCACGGGGTACTCACCCGTAAGCCCAATGGAAGTGCCGGTTTCCTGCATGCACTGCGCATGCGCGGGAAACCGGCACTTCCGTTCCCCTGAAAGAAGGGGTTCAGAGGTGGAACGCGTGCGCCGGAGAGGCAGCGCGTGCGCATCGAACTTACGTTTTTTTTGCAGGTTTTCCCGAGAGGGTAAGTCTCCAGAAGTTAGACATGTAAAAAGCAGTCGCAGGGCCTGCTTTTCACAAGGTAAGTGGTGAATTAATTAAAATTAAAACATTTTTTCCACAGGTTTATTATTTTTAAATACTTTAAAGAAAGGTAAGTTTATTTTTAGCCCCGTTAGAAAATGTAATTAATTTTTTCAAAAATTTAAATTATTGTTTAAAATAGTTATTTCATGTGATTTAAAAAAAAAATGTTTTTGAAGTTTTAGTGATGTTTTGGGGCTTATAGTATTTATAGGTTTGACAGCTCTTCCTGTCAAACTTATGAATGAAGCATTCCCTGCTACCATTGGCTCTCCATGGCCCACGTGATCCCAGGGGACGCTTCGAACTAACTGCGCCCCTGGGATACGCAAGCACTGCGCGCCGGCAGCTGGAGGAGGCCCAGGATCGGAATCCCACGCGGGCCCACAGCACAACGGCCGGCGCGCTGGGTAAGTGCAGGTCGGGGGACTTGCACCCGCGGGAAGCCTCCGACCCGAATTTCTGGGCCAATATCTCCTTATGTGGCTCGGTGTCAAGTTTTGTCTGATAATCGCTCCTGTGAAGCGCCTTGGGACGTTTTAACACGTCGATGGCGCAAGTTGTTGTTGAAGACGCCGTTGATTCCTCCCCGGGTACATCGGCCAGGTGGCCCTTTCTTCGGGAGTGAGCCCAGAGTGTGAGGCGAGAGGGTCGACCGTGAAGGGCATCGCAGCTGAGTCTAATCCGGTTCCCCCCACCCCCCACCCCCCAATCATCAACATGTGTGTTTTCCAGCCACTGTGGCCCCGGAATTTTTGACTGAAAGAAAGACTTCATAGAATCATAGAAACATACAGCACAGGAGGAGGCCGTTCGGCCCGTCGTGCCTGTGCTGGCTCTTTGAAAAAACAGTCGCGATTTGACCCACACCCCTGCGTTTTGTCCGTAACCCTGTAAGTTCCTCATCCTCAAGAACCAGTTCAACTCCCTTTGAAAATTATTGATGGAAACAGCTTCCCGCACCTTTTCAGGTCGAGCGTTCCCGATCCCCACAACTTTCTGAGTGAAAAAAATTCTCCTCATCTCCCTTCTAGATCTTTTTCCAATGATTTTGCATCTGTTTCTATGTTTCTATGACCTCTATTGGCCCACTCGCCAGAGCGAATACTCTTTCTCTATCTACTCTATCAAAACCTCTCACCGGCCTGAAAAACTTGCATTTAAATAGCACCTTTCTCGAGCTCAGGACTTCCCAAAGTGCTTTACAATAACTTAGTAAAGCGTTACACAGCCATAGAGTCATAGGGCTGGATTTTATCAATGGAGGCGAGTAGGAGGCGGGACTCCCACTTTCGGGGTTGTAGCCCCGCCTCCATCGAGTTGTGGCCAACCCACGCGATTTAGACTTGATTGACCTTGTTGAGCCCGCCCAGTGGGCTCAGCAGGCCAATTAAGGGCCACCCGGCAACAGGTGACGTCACAGATTGACATTTCATCTGTCAAGAGCTTGTGACAGATGAAATATCAGCGTTTGACAGCTCTGTGAAGCGGTCAAACACTGACAATCTGTACTCTAAGTTAATTCCTTCCTCTCAGGCTGATTTAGAGATATCTCCAGAACAGAAAGCTGAATGCTGCAACTTTTGACAGCTCGCGGCCATTCTGCTTTCTGTGCCGGTGAGATGAGGGATTCCCGAGACCTGAAGGAAGGAAGCCTGCATTAGTAAGTAAAGGTAAGTAAAACTTGTTTAAAAACTTTACACACACCAAGCACACTTACCTCTGCACTCATGCACCCATCACTCACCTGAACACGGGACCCTCCAAGCCCTTCAGCCCGACGGTCCGCCTCGCTAACTTGGCGTGGTCTGGAGCCGTCGGGCAGCCCACACTTCAGGGATAAAAATAGGGATTAGGCTAAAAACTGCCTGTTAACTACCTGTTAACAGGCAGTTAATTGGCACTAATCCCCTTCCCGCCTCGGGGAGGCGGCTCCCTACACAGGTCAGGTGCCCGTCTCCTGGGAAACGGGCATGGAGGCGGGTTGGGGGCGGGATGGGTTCGTGCCCCCCAATTTCGCGATTTTATCACCCCACACGCCTCCATTCCCGCCTCCACGGCCCTAGGAAATACTAGCCCATAGAAGTATACAGCACAGAGAGAGGCCCTTCAGCCCATCGTGTCCGCGCCGGCCATCAAGCCCTGTCTATTCTAATCCCATTTTCCAGCACTTGGTCCGTAGCCTTGTATGCTATGGTGTTTCAAGTGCTCATCTAAATGCTTCTTGAATGTTGTGAGGGTTCCTGCCTCTACCACCCTTTCAGGCAGTGAGTTCCAGATTCCAACCACCCTCTGGGTGAAAAAGTTTTTCTTCAAATCCCCTCTAAACCTCCTGCCCCTTACTTTGAGACTATGCCCCCTGGTTATTGACCCCTCTACTAAGGGGAAAAGTTCCTTTCTATCTACCCTATCTATGCCCCTCATAATTTTGTACACCTCAATCAGGTCCCCCCTCAGCCTTCTCTGCTCTAAGGAAAACAACCCCAGCCTGTCCAGTCTCTCTTCATAGCTGAAGCGCTCCAGCCCAGGTAACATCCTGGTGAATCTCCTCTGCACCCTCTCCAATGCAATCAATGAAGTACTTTTTTTTTGAAGGATTGTCACTGTTGTAATGTAGGAAATGCTGCAGCCAGTTTGCGCACAGCAAGCTCCCACACACAGCAATGACCAGGTCATCTGGTTTCGGTTGAGGGAAGGAATGCCAACCAGGACGGCGGGGAGAACTCTCTTGTCTTCTCCAAACACGGGGCCCGTTAACATCCACCCGAGCCACCAATGCCGGTAGACGGAGCTTCAGTTTAAAGTCTCACTAAAAGACAGCACCTCCGACGGTGCAGCACTCCCTCAGTAACGCTCCGGGACTGGCGTCCTGGATCACATGCTGAAATCCTGGCATGGAGCTTGAGCCCACAGCCTGCTGACTCGCGGGTGAGAGTGCTACCGACCGAGCCAAGCTGACAGTTGCACTGTGAGACACAGATCCCGTAATTTCTATAGTATTGAAAATCAGGGAGAAGTTTTGTTAAACTTGTATCGAACCTTGGTTAGACCACACTTGGAGCACTGTGAACGGTTCTGGTCTCCATATTATAAAAAGGACATAGAGGCACTGGAGAAGGTGCAAAAAAGATTTACTAGAATGATACCAGAACTGAGAGGTTATAAATATCAGGAAAGATTGAACAGGCTGGGCCTCTTTTATCTAGAAAAGAGAAGACTGAGGGAGCGGGGGGGCGGGGGGGGGGGCGACCTGATAGAGGTCTTTAAGATTATGAAAGGGGTTCGATAGGGTAGACGTAGAGAAGATGTTTCCACTTGTGGGGGAGGCCAGAACTAGGGGCCATCAATATAAGATAGTCACTAATAAATCCAATAGGGAATTCAGGAGAAACTTCTTTACCCAGAGAGTAGTGAGAATGTGGAACTCGCTACCACAGGGAGTGGTTGAGGCGAATAGTATAGATGCATTTAAGGGGAAGCTAGATAAACACACGAGGGAGAAAGGAATAGAAGGATATGCTGATAGGGTGAGATAGGCCCTTGAGAGGGTGCAGAGGAGATTTACCAGAATGGTTCCAGGGATGGGGGTATCTTAGCTACAAGGACAGGTTGGAGAAGCTGGATTTGTTTTCATTAGAGCAAAGGAGGTTGAGGGGTGATTTGATAGAGGTGTACAAGATTATGACGGGTTTGGATAGGCTAGACGGGGAAAGGCTGTTCCCACTAGTTGATGGTACAAGGACCAGGGGTCACAGATTTAAGGTGTTGGGCAAGAGATACAGGGGGGGGTGTGAGGAAAAACTTTTTTTAACGCAGCGAGTGGTGAGGACCTGGAACTCGCTGCCGACGGAAGTGGTGGAAGCGGAGACACTCAATGTTTTCAAGGGGAGACTGGATAGGCACTTGAGGGAAATAAACTTGCAGGGCTACGGGGATAGAGCGGGGGAATGGGACTGACTGGATTGCTCTACAGAGAGCTGGCACGGACTCGATGGGCTGAATGGCCTCCTTCTGTGCCGTTATGACTCTATGAGGATAAGGGTGGAAGTAAGCTCGTGAGGAGCATAAACACAGCATAGAACCGTTGGGCCGAATGGCCTGTTTCCATGGTGTAAGTTGGCTAAGATGAAGTGTAGTATCACACCCCAGTAATGGGGTGGTGATGGTCCCCCCCAGCTATGGGGTGGCGTAAAAGAAAAACCCCCCTTAATTAAGGGGTGAAAAAAAAAAGTTCTATGTAATCCAGGAACTGAATAAAGACCAGCTTGCGAAGGGGCCTGACTGTGGGGCTGGAGGAAGGCGCTCACCCATCTCCAGGTGTTTGCATTGGACAGTGAGTAGCACTGATGGGAGCGTCAAGGTTCAACACGAGGCATTGTCAGAATGGGAACCCCCACAGATTGCTCCCTGTGGGCCCCAGGGAACAGGAATTCTCGAGCAGAAGGAGGAGCAGTGAGAAGAGCCCCATTCCAAAAATATCTCAGTCATCGGGGCACGTGTCAAAGGAATGATCAATAAGGGGAGCCTTTAAAAAGGTGTCTACTTCAAAAAAAAAACTCATTTCCTCCTGGTTAAACCGCTTCATTCACTTTCATTTAACCGAAGTAATGGCTCGCTTGCTAAATGCACCACCCGGTGAGGTACAACAACAACAACCGGCATTTATATAGCGCCTTTGACGTAGTAAAACGTCCCAAGGCGCTTCACCGGAGCGAATTTGACACCGAGCCACATAAGGAGATATTAGCAAAATAGTGCGGATGTTGGAAGTCTGAAATAACAATATACACCGTATTCGCTGCTCACGGTGCGGTCTGCTCTACACTGGGGAGACCAAACGCAGATTGGGTGACCGCTTTGCGGAACACCTCCGTTCAGTCCGTAAGGGTGACCCTGAGCTTCCGGTCGCCTGTCACTTTAATTCTCCGCCCCACTCCCACTCTGACCTCTCTGTCCTTGGCCTCTTACACTGTTCCAATGAAGCTCAGCGTAAGCTCGAGGAACAGCACCTCATCTTTCGATTAGGCACTTTACAGCCTTCTGGACTCGACATCGAGTTCAACAATTTCAGATCATAACCTCAGCCCCTATTTTTCAGGCTGTTTCGGATTCTGCCATCCCCATTTGCAACATTTAATCTCTCCTGCCTCCGACCCTAGCACAGAATATTCCTTCAATTCCTTCCTCCCCTCCCCACTTTCCCTGCCTCGGCACCTGCTTAAATCTGTTACAACTCCAGCCTTTTCCAGTTCTGACGCAGAGTCCCAGACCTGAAATGTTAACTCTGTTTCTCTCTCCATGGATGCTGCCTGGCCTGCTGAGGGCTTCCAGCATTTTCAGTTGTTATTAAGGAGATATTAGGGCAGGTGACCAAAAGCTTGGTCAAAGAGGTGGGTTTTAAGGAGCGTCTTAAAGGAGGAGAGAGAGGCTGAAGGGTTTAGGGAGGGAATTCCAGAGTTTAGAAGAATGAGAGGTGATCTTATTGAAACATATAAGATACTGAGGGGGATTGACAGGGTAGATGCAGAGAGGATGTTTCCCCTCGTGGGGGAATCTAGAACTCGGGGGGCATAGTTTCAGAATAAAGGGTCGCCCATTTAAAACTGAGATGAGGAGGAATTTCTTCTTTCGAGGGTCGTGAATCTGTGGAATTCTCTGCCCCAGAGAGCCATGGAGGCTGGGTCATTAAATACATTTAAGGTGGAGATAGACAGATTTTTGAACAATAAGGGAGTGAAGGGTTATGGGGAGCGGGCAGGGAAGTGGAGCTGAGCCCAAGATCAGATCAGCCATGATCTCATTATTATTATTAATAATAATCATCTTTATTGTCATTGTTAGTGCACAAGTGCAGTACAACGAAATGTAGGTTTGCGGCTCCCGAGAGTGTACATTTAGATTAAGACATTTAAACATTCAACATACATTTGGCTTGTAATACATTAACATAAACATAACCATAATAAAGTGCATTGGCAGATGTGCAGGCTTTAGAGTTTATTTGTGGAGTTCAGTAGGACGACAGCCCTGGGAAAGAAGCTGTTCCTAAATCTGGTCATACGGGTGCGAATGCATCTGTAGTGTCTCCCAGATGGCAGGAGGGCGAACAGACTGTGGCTGGGGTGGGTAGGGTCTTTGATGATGGTCCGTGACCTCCGTAAACAGCGTTTCTGGTATATGTGCTCTATGGTCGGTAGCCGGGTGCCGGTAATGCGTTGGGCAGTTTTGACTACCCGCTGCAGGGCTTTCCGATCATAGTAGCTACAGCTGCCATACCATACTGTGATACAGTTCGTCAGGATGCTCTCTATTGTGCAGCGGTAAAAGTTAGAGAGGATCAGGGGTGCTTCAGCCTCCTTAGGAAATATAGGCGCTGCTGGGCCTTCTTCACCAGAGAGGAGGTATTGAGGGACCAGGAGAGGTCTTCTGTGATGTGGACTCCGAGGAACTTAAAGCTGTCCACCCTTTCCACCACAGCCCCATTGATGTGGATGGGGGTGTGACTTCCACCTTTAGACTTCCTGAAGTCCACAATGATTTCTTTGGTTTTCTTGATGTTAAGGGCCAGGTTGTTATCGGCGCACCACTTCACGAGATGCTGGACCTCCTCCCTGTAGGCTGACTCATCGTTGTTGGTGATCTGGCCTACTACCGTGGTATCATCCGCAAACTTGATGATGGTGTTGGAACCATGAACAGCCACACAGTCGTGGGTGAAGAGGGAGTAGAGGAGGGGGCTCAGCACACATCCTTGTGGGGCCCCCGTGTTCAGGGTCAGGGGGGCGGAGGTGTGGTTACCTAATTTGACAGACTGGGGTCTGTTTGTTAGGAAGTCCAGGGTCCAGTTGCAGAGGGAAGTGTTCAGGCCAAGAGTGTTGAGTTTGGTGGCCAGCTTGTTGGGGACGATAGTGTTGAATGCTGAGCTGTAGTCTATGAACAGCATTCTGATGTAGGTCTCTTTACCATCTAAGTGATTCAGTGCCGAGTGTAGAGCAGTTGTGATTGCATCCTCCGTTGATCTGTTTGCACGGTAGGCAAACTGGTGTTGGTCAAGAGAGGCGGGAACACTGGCTTTGATGTGAGCCAGGACCAGTCTCTCGAAACACTTCATTATCATGGGTGTGAGTGCGACAGGTCGATAGTCGTTCAGGCACGTCACAGCCGTTTGGTGGAGCAGGCTCGAGGGGTCAAATGGCCGGCTCCTGCTCCTATTTCTTATGTTCTTATGTTTAGGGCCCAGGCAGCTGAAGGCACGGCCGCCAATCTTAGGCAGTCCCTCGGAACCGAGGATGACTTGCTTCCACATTAAAAATGAGTTCTCCGGTGACTGATGAGTCCAATGCAGGACCGACAGTCTCTGTCACAGGTGGGGCAGATGGTGGTTGAAGGGGGCGGGTGGGTGGGGTGCTTGTGTTGACGTGCGCTCCTTGCGCTGCCTGCGCTTGGGTTCCGCTTGCTCCCGGCGAAGAGACTCGAGGGTGTTCGGCGCCTTCCCGGATGCTTCTCCTCCACTTTGTACGGTCTTGGACCAGAGATTCCCAGGTGTCGGTGGGGATGTTGCACTTTTTCAAGGAGGCTTTGAGGGTGTCCTTGAAGCGTTTCCTCTGCCCACCTGGGGCTCTCTTGCCGTGCCGGAGCTCTGAGTAGAGCGCTTGTTTTGGGAGTCTCGTATCGGGCATGCGGACAATGTGACCCGTCCATCGGAGCTGATTGAGCGTGATGATGGTGTGATGAAAATCGGGGATGCGGAAGGGGCCAGAATTGGAGGATAAATGCCCCGAGCCAGCCAGGTGGCAAATGAGGGGAATGGGGACAATTATTCTTGGGCCCAACTGGACGTGATCCTGCCTCAAACCCTCAGCCTGTGCTGATTGAGCCGATCCGTTTAGACAACGCAAGGCCCTGGAGTGTTGTGTCCAGTTTTACTCGCTGCACCTGATGAAGGCTACGGAGGATCTGGCGAGGGTGCAGAATAGGTCAAAACCCGCATGATGTCTACCCTTAGCGCTCTTAACTGTCAGGATCGGCTCCACGAGTTAGGCCTATTTGCTTTGGGAGCGCTGCACTGTCGGAGGTGCCGTCTTTCGGATGAGGCGATAAACCGAGGCCCCCGTCTGCTCTCTCGGGTGGACATAAAAAATCCCGTGGCCACTATTTCGAAGAAGAGCAGGGGGAGTTCTCCCCGGTGTCCTGGGGCCAATACTTATCCCTCAACCAACATCACTAAATCAGATTATCTGGTCATATGCAGCAAGACCTGGACAACATTCAGACTTGGGCTGACAAGTGGCAAGTGACATTCGCACCACACAAGTGCCAGGCAATGACCATCTCCAACAAGCGAGACTCTAACCATCTCCCCTTGACATTCAATGGCATTACCATCACTGAATCCCCCACTATCAACATCCTGGGGGTTACCATTGATCAGAAACTGAACTGGACCAGCCATATAAATACTGTGGCTACAAGAGCAGGCCAGAGGCTGGGAATTCTGCAGCGAGTGTCTCACCTCCTGACTCCCCAAAGCCTTTCCACCATCTACAAGGCACGAGTCAGGAGTGTGATGGAATACTCTCCACTTGCCTGGATGAGTGCAGCTCCAACAACACTCAAGAAGCTCGACACCATTCAGGATAAAGCAGCCCGCTTGATTGGCACTCCATCCACCACCTTCAACATTCACTCCCTCCACCACCGGCGCACTGTGGCTGCAGTGTGTACCATATACAAGATGCACTGCAGCAACTCGCCAAAGCTCCTTCAACAGCACCTACCAAACCCGCGACCTCTACCACTTAGAAGGACAAGGGCAGCAGATGCATGGGAACATCACCACCTACAAGTTCCCCTCCAAGCCACACACCATCCTGACTTGGACCTGTATCGCCGTTCCTTCACTGTCGCTGGGCCAAAATCCTGGAACTCCCTTCCTAACAGCATTGTGGGTGTACCTACACCATATGGACTGCAGCGGTTCAAGAAGGCGGCTCACCACCATCTTCTCAAGGGCAATTAGGGATGGGCACTAAATGCAGGCCTAGCCAGCGACGCCCACATCCCATCAATAAATAATGATCACATTGCTGTTTGTGGCAGCTTGCTGTGCGCAAATTGGCTGCCGCGTTTCTTTCATTACCAGTGACTACACTTCAAAAAGTACTTCATTGGCTGTAAAGTGCTTTGGGGCGTCCTGAGGTCGTGAAAATGTCCCAAAGCGCTTTGCAGCCAATGAAGTACTTTTGAAGTTGAGTCACTGTTGTAATGAAGGAAACGCGGCAGCCAATTTGCACACAGCAAGCTCCCACAAACAGCAATGAGATAAATAACCAGATAATCTGTTTTAATAATGTTGGTTGAGGGATAAATATTGAGCCCAGGACACCGGGGAGAACTCCCACTGCTCTTTTTTGAAATAGTGCCCTGGGAGCCTTTACGTCCACCTGAGAGAGCAGGTGGGGCCTCGGTTTAATGTGTCGTCCGAAAGATGGCACCTCCGACAGTGCAGCGCTCGCTCAGCACTGCACTGGAGTGTCAGCCTAGATTATGTGCTCAAATCTCTGGAGTGGGGCTCGAAACCACAAACTTCTGACTCAGAGTTAAGTGCTTGCCACTGAGCCACGGCTAACACCTCAATGAGAGCCTGAGAGAAGGTGACATTTCTCGTTGTCAAAGGCAAAGATGCTTGTTAGTCATGAGTCACTGGCGGCCGTGGGTTCGTGGAGCCTGAGGAAGTCATAGAATGACATCGAATGTACAGCACAGAAACAGGCCATTCGGTCAACTGGTCCGTGCCGGTGTTTATGCTCCACACGAGCCTCCTCCCACCCCCTCTTCATCTCAGCCTATCAGCATAACCGTCTATTCCTTTCTCCCTCATGTGTTTATCTCGCTTCATCTTAAATGCATCTATACTATTCGCCTCAACCACTCCCTGTGGTAGCAAGGTCAACATTCTCACCGCTCTCTGGGTAAAGACGTTTCTCCTCAATTCCCTATTGGATTTCACAGAATCACAGAAACCCCACAGTGCAGATAGAGGCCATTTCGGCCCATCGAGCCTGCACCAACACATATCCCACCCGATTCCCGTAACCCCTGCACCAACACATATCCCACCCTATTCCTGTAACCCCACGTATTTAATCCCCCTAACACTAAGGGTCATTTTATCATAGCCAATCAACCTAACCCGCACATCTTTGGACTGTGGGAGGAAACCGGAGCACCCGGAGGAAACCCACGCAGACACGGGGAGAATGTGCAAACTCCACACAGACAGTCGCCCGAGGCCGGATTCGAACCTGGGTCTCTGGCGCTGTGAGGCAACAGTGCTAACCACTATGCCACCGATTTATTGGTGACTATCTTATATTGATGGCCCCTAGTTCTGGTCTCTCCCACAAGGGGAAACATCTTCTCTATGTCTACCCTATCGAACCCCTTCATAATTTTAAAGATCTTTATTCGGTCGCCCCTCAGCCTTCTCATTCTGAGAGAAAAGAGCCTCAGCCTGTTCAGCCTTTCCTGATAGTTATAACCTCCCAGTCCTGGTATCATCCTTGCAAATCGTTTTTGCACCTTCTCCAGTGCCTCTATATCCTTTTTAGTAATATGGAGACCGGAACTGAGCACAAGTCAGAGACGAAAGTTCCTGGAGTTTTTATTGAATTGTCCACCAGTTAGAGGCATTATGGGCTGGATTTCCAAGCCCCGTGGAGGCGGATTTGGAGGCGGGGTTGGGGGGAAAATTGCAGAATTGAATGGCACGAATCCTTCCCGCCCCCAACCCGTCTCCATGCCCGTTTCCCAGGAGGCGGTTACCCGACCTGTGCTGGGAGCCTCCTCCCTGAGGCACCTCAAGGGGATTAGTGTCAATTAACTGCCTGTTAACAGGTAGTTAACAGGCAGTTTTTAGCCTAATCCCTATTTTTAGCCCTGAAGTGTGTGCTGCCCGACGGCTCCAAACCACGCCAAGTTAGCGAGGCGGACCGTCGGGCCGAAGGGCTTGGAGGGTCCGGTGTTCAGGTGAGTGATGGGTGCGTGAGTGCAGAGGTAAGTGTGTTTGGTGTGTGTAAAGTGTTTAAATAAGTTTTACTTACCTTTACTTACTAATGCAGGCTTCCTTCCTTCAGGTCTCGGCAGTCCCTCATCTCACCGGCACAGAAAGCAGAATGGCCACGAGCTGTCAAAAGTTGCAGCATTCAGCTTTCTGTCCTGGAGAGATTTCTAACTGAGTCTGTGGAGAAGGACTCAAGTTAGAAGTCAGATTGTCAGAGTTTGACAGCTTCACAGAGCTGTCAAATGCTGATATTTCATCTGTCAAAAGCTCTTGACAGATGAAATTTCAATCTCTGATGTCACCTGTAACCGGGTGTCCCTTAATTGGCCTGCTGAGCCCGCTGGGCGGGCTTAACAAGGTCAATCAATGGAAAATCGCGTGGGTTGGCCACAAATCGATGGAGGCGGGACTACAACCCAAAAAGTGGGAGTCTCGCCTCCATCACATCCCCATTGACAAAATCCAGCCCATTGTTTCTGCGTCTGTCCCGGGTGGTTGTGTGGTTATGGGGTGAGCCAATGCTGTGCCTCATCGCACTGGTATCTGCAGACGTTGGGACTGATGGGCCTCAGGATCCTTCCTTGCTTGCATGGTTAATATACGGTTGTATCAGCCATAGAGCTGGTTAGGTTAGCGAGAGAATCAACGGCCAAGGCTCCTAGCACTGCCCACTGTTCAGTGACTCCCACTGTGAAGTGGGCATGATAGATGGAGGCAACATTGTATGGGATCTATTAGGTTTTTTTTGGTTAGTGCTGGGAATGTAGAACCTCCTATTTCAAGCACCCTGTATCAACATTGAACACACCCAGCTCAGGGTTAGATACAGATTAAAGCTCCCTCTACACTGTCCCATCAAACACTCCCAGGGTAGGTACAGCACGGGTTAGTTAAAGAGTAAAGCTCCCTCTACACTGTCCCATCAAACACTCCCAGGGCAGGTACAGCACGGGTTAGATACAGAGTAAAGCTCCCTCTACACTGTCCCATCAAACACTCCCAGGGCAGATACAGCACGGGTTAGTTAAAGAGTAAAGCTCCCTCTACACTGTCCCATCAAACACTCCCAGGGCAGGTACAGCACGGGTTAGATACAGAGTAAAGCTCCCTCTACACTGTCCCATCAAACACTCCCAGGGCAGGTACAGCACGGGTTTGATACAGAGTAAAGCTCCCTCTATATTGTCCCCATCCATCCCTTCCAGGGCAGGTACAGTACGGGTTAGATACAGAGTAAAGCTCCCTCTACACTGTCCCCATCAAACACTCCCAGGGCAGGTACAGCACGGGTTAGATACAGAGTTAAGCTCCCTCTACACTGTCCCATCAAACACTCCCAGGGCAGGTACAGCACGGGTTAGATACAGAGTAAAGCTCCCTCTACACTGTCCCATCAAACACTCCCAGGGCAGGTACAGCACGGGTTTGATACAGAGTAAAGCTCCCTCTATATTGTCCCCATCCATCCCTTCCAGGGCAGGTACAGTACGGGTTAGATACAGAGTAAAGCTCCCTCTACACTGTCCCCATCAAACACTCCCAGGGCAGGTACAGCACGGGTTAAATACAGAGTAAAGCTCCCTCTACATTGTCCCATCAAACACTCCCAGGGCAGGTACAGCATGGGTTTGATACAGAGTAAAGCTCCCTCTACACTGTCCCATCAAACGCTCCCAGGGCAGGTACAGCACGGGGTTAGATACAGAGTAAAGCTCCCTCTACACTGTCCCATCAAACACTCCCAGGGCAGGTACAGCACAGGTTAGATACAGAGTAAAGCTCCCTCTACACTGTCCCATCAAACACTCCCAGGGCAGGTACAGCACGGGGTTAGATACAGAGTAAAGCTCCCTCTACACTGTCCCATCAAACACTCCCAGGGCAGGTACAGCACGGGTTAGATACAGAGTAAAGCTCCCTCTACACTGTCCCATCAAATACTCCCAGGGCAGGTACAGCACGGGTTAGATACAGAGTAAAGCTCCCTCCACACTGTCCCATCAAACACTCCCAGGACAGGTACAGCACGGGTTAGATACAGAGTAAAGCTCCCTCTACACTGTCCCATCAAACACTCCCAGGGCAGGTACAGCACGGGTTAGATACAGAATAAATGTAGGAAACGTGGCAGCCAATTTGCGCACAGCAAGGTCCCACAAGCAGCACTGAGAGCACTCAAACCTGTTAGCATCAGCGACTCTAAATAAGTGGAAATGAATGGGTACGGCGACTGAAACTTTCCATGCGGCCTCCGACATAGCTCTACAACACAAGCCTATATGACCCATGTAGACATAAAGCCTGAGCACCCCCTTGCATAAATGCTTCAGCATGAATAATACTCTTTCCATTCTGCATAATCCCTGTCCCCGCTCATCAAAAGCTACTTAATTCTGGCTCCTTAGTCACAGTGAGAGTTTGGCAGGACAGTTCCAAACTGCAGGGTCTCAATTATACACAAAACCCCATAGCTCAGCACTCACCCCATCAACGCACAATGGAAGGAGTCGCCGCGGTGAGCACTGGTTCCATAACCATGCCAGCAAGGTGTCATGGAAACAATGAAGGACCCCGAGAGGTCATTAGCACTTTTGCCTGACTGGGTTTTTCCCACATTTTCCCAGCTCAATTTGTCATGGGGGTGGCGGGGTGGGGGGATGAAGGGTGTTTGAAACCATTTTGTGTTATTTAATTAAAAGGGAATGCCATTTAATCGGTGCCTTCAGGCCAACAACTAGCTGCATCGCCTGTTGTGCTGTTCAGTTGCACTCACCAGGATAGGCCCAGGCTTTTTGCTCCTAATTCTCTTCCTTCTTCTCTGAAAGGTCACTGACTTTCAGGTTTTCGCGAAGTTAAGGGGAACTGATAGGGTAGAAATTATTTCCGCTGCTTGACGAGACTAGGACTAGGGGGACATAGCCTAAAAGTTAGAGCCAGGCCTTTCAGGAGTGAAGTTAGGAAACACTTCTACACACAAATAATATAAATGCAAGTCTTTCTTTTCTTTCAAAGGCTGTTAAAAAAGAAAGACTTGCACAAGAGAAAAAGAAGGAAAGAAAGAGTAAAGAAACAAAGAAAGAACAATAATTTCTATAGCACCTTTCATGACCTCAGGACGCCCCAGAGCGCTTTACAGCCAATGAAGTACTTTTTGAAGTGTAGTCACTGTTGTAACATAGGAAACACGGCAGCCAATTTGCACACAGCAAGCTCCCAATAAAAGCAATGTGATAATGACTAGATGACCTGTTTTAGTGATGTTGGTTGAGGGATAAAAATATTGGCCAGGACACCCGGGGAGAACTCCGCTGCTCTTCTTCGAAATAGTGGCCGTGGGATCTTTTATGTCATAGAAACATAGAAACATAGAAGATAGGAGCAGGAGTAGGCCATTCGGCCCCTCGAGCCTGCTCCGCCATTCAATGAGATCATGGCTGATCATCCAAATTCAGTACCCTGTCCCTGCCTTCTCCCCATATCCCTTGATCCCTTTAGCCTTAAGAAATATATCTAACTCCCTCTTGAATATATTTAATGAATTGGCCTCAACTGCCTTCTGTGGTAGAGAATGCCACAGGTTCACCACTCTCTGGGTGAAGAAATTCCTCCTCATCTCAGTCCTAAATGGCTTACCCCTTATCTTTAGACTGTGACCCCTGGTTCTGGACTCCCCTGCCATCTGGAACATCCTTCCTGCATCTAGTCTGTCTAGTCCTGTTAGAATTTTATAAGTTTCAATGAGATCCCCTCTCATTCTTCTAAACTCCAGCGAGTATAAGCCCAATCGACCCAATCCCTCCTCATACGTCATTCCTGCCATCCCAGGTATCAGACTGGTGAATCTTCGCTGCACTCCCTCCATGGCAAGAACATCCTTCCTCAGATAAGGTGACCAAAACTGCACATAATACTCAAGGTGTGGTCTCACCAAGGCCCCTGTACAATTGCAGCAAGACATCCTTGTTCCTGTACTCGAACCCTCTCGCTACGAAGGCCAACATACCATTTGCCTTCTTAACCGCCTGCTGCACCTGCATGCTTACCTTCAGCGACTGGTGCACAAGGACACCTGAGAGGGCAGACGGGGCCCTCGGTTTAACGTCTCATCTGAAAGATGGCACCTCCGGCAGTGCGGCACTCCCTCAGCACTGCACTGGGAGTGTCAGTCTAGATTTTTGTGCTCAAGTCTCACTAGAATGGGACTATGAACCCACAACCTTCCTGACAGCAGAGGCAAGAGTGCTTCTTACTGAGCTAAGGCTGACACTGGAATTTGTGGACTTTCCTTCTCCCTGCGCCACCCCAGTTTGTGCTGAGTTAGCCGATCCCACTACATTTGGATTCATGCGCCTCCCCACCAGGAAGAGGATGAGTCAGCCAGGATTCCAGTGACCACCCCTCCCGCTGGAAAGTGTATGTGTGTGGTCATCAGGTGAGGAGAGCACTGTGATGGCTTGTGATGCCCCCCGCTGCTGAGCGGCCTGGTGATTTATATACTTACTGACATGAATCGGTCATTCATGAAAGAAAGACTTGTGAAGTGATGCTGAGCGGCCTGCGGGTGGCGCTGTCCAGGGAGAGTATAAATACTCGGGCACGGGCCCAGCTTGCTCAGGACATTCTTAACAGGAACTAGTGAAGGACACAACTAGACCTCCATGTTGTAAAACAGTTGATTAAAGCTTTGTTTAATGCTTAGACCAAGTGCCTAGTAGTTCTCTTACGTCACTTACCTTCCTTGCTGTCTCATTCTACGCTTCTATTACTTTAGTTGGGCAGCTATTTGGGGCACGACAATCGACTTTTGTGTCCTAAAACTAAGGGGAGGGCGGAAGAAAACAACCTGCCAGGGCTCCTGCTCCTGATTGCTTATGCAGTGATACCATCTGGAAGATATGAAGACACACGCAGATACATTTTGGCTTGTCAGCTGTGGCTCAGTGGGCCGCACTCTCAGGCTATTGAGTCAGAAGGTCGTGGGTTCAAGCCCCCACTCCAGAGACTTGAGCACAAAAATCTATGCTGACACTCCCAGTGCAGTGCTGAGGGAGTGCTGCACTGTCGGAGGTGCCGTCTTTCAGATGAGATGTTGAATCAAGGCCCTGCCTGCTCTCTCAGGTGGACGTAAAAGATCCCACGGCTCTATTTTTCGAAGAGCCCTGGTGCCCTGGCCAATATTTATCACTCAACCCAACACCTAAAAACAGATGATCTGGTCATTGTCACATTGATGTTTGTGGGAGCTTGCTGTTCGCAAATTGGCTGCCTCGTTTCCTACATTACAACAGTGACTGTACTGCAAAATTACTTCATTAGTTGTAAAGCGCTTTGGGACGTCCTGAGGTGGTGAAAGGTGCTGGAGAAATCTTTCTTCAGAGGCAGGAGTGCTATCACTGAGGCAAGCTGACAGTTTTAAGGCCAACATGGATCTGAACTGCTATTGCAGATTTTCATTCAAAACCGTGCAGTGAGCAAGCCTCAGGATGAATCTGCTAGGCCTGGGGGGGGGGGGGGGGGGAAATGTAAATCTTTTCTTCTGTGAGCTTTTAAGGGACTTAATCAAGCCCCGGGTCCCTGAACAAGGGTGTGTGTGGGGCGGGGGAAGGAGGTAGAAGGGACAGCGGCCTAGGTGGTCTCGTACGAGAAGTCTTAAGCCTGCTTTTCCTCATCCAGCGACAGACAGGATCACAAAAACAGAGGCGGAACAGGAGTTGGCTGCACTCCTCGGGGCTGAGGTTGGTGGATTTTACGCTTTGTAGACCTGAGGCGCCGGCAAGCAAGGAGCTTACTGTGTGCAAAGGGGTTTTACAGTCGGAAGACTTGGAGGAGAAGGAATCCTCTGAGTTCAAACCACCCTCCTCCCCCCCACAACCCCCTTCCGCGGGCGACGCCCGAGACAAGTGGTGATGCAATTTCTCTGACTCCATTCCATTTTGGAATCTTATCAACTGTAGAGTCACAGCCGGCACAATGTCAACTTTCTCTCCCCGCCCATTTCCCCGCAGAGTTGCCAACTCTGGTCGGACATATTCCTGGAGGTTTAATC
The DNA here is from genome assembly GCF_052327205.1 of Somniosus microcephalus. Lineage (NCBI taxonomy): Eukaryota > Metazoa > Chordata > Chondrichthyes > Squaliformes > Somniosidae > Somniosus > Somniosus microcephalus. The sequence continues at coordinate 11,279,235 of NC_141020.1, read as the reverse complement.
ACATGACCGCCCGCCTTCAACTGCCCCACCTGGTCGAATAGCCCTTTCCCCACGCCTCACCCCTCCCCCACCATCTCCCACATTTTTATAACTACTGAATGAGTGTTCAGAGAAAATGAAATGAAAGAAATACAATACTTTTAGCGGGTTTATGCTCGCGGCGGTGAGCTGGAGGTTAATCTTCAAATTCCTGGAGACTCCAGGGCAATCCTGGAGGGTTGGCAACCCCCACACCCCCCTCCCCCCACATTTTCTCGCCTCCCTGGCCAGTATTTATCCCTCAATCCACCTCACCAAAACGGATTTATCCGGTCATTATCACACTGCTGTCTGTGGGAGCTTGCTGTGCGCAAATTGGCTGCCGCGTTTCCCTACATCACAACAGCGCCCGCACTTCCAAGAAAGTACTTTCACTGGCTGTAACGCGCTTTGAGACGTCCGGTGGTCGTGAAAGGCGCTATACAAATGCAAGTCTTTCTTATGCTGGGATCTGGTCTTTGACCAATGGGGCCAGTTGTCACGTGAGTCCAGCCAATGAGTGGCTGAAGAGAAAATTGAGCTACTGGGTGTATTTCCCCTCCAGCGGAGAATGATAGAATCACACGGCGCAGAAGGAGGCCATTCGGCCCATCGTGCCTGTGCCGGCTCTTTGAAAGAGCTCTCCAATTGGTCCCACTCCCCCCTACTCTTTCCCCACAGCCCTGCAAATTTTTCCTTTTCAGGTAGTCATCCAATTTCCTTTTGAAAGTTACTATTGAATCTGCTTCCACCGCCCTTTCAGGCAGCGCGTTCCAGATCACAACAACTCGCTGCGTAAAAAAAGTCCTCATCTCCCCCTCTGGTTCTTTTGCCAATTACCTTAAATCTGTGTCCTCTGGTTACCGACCCTCCTGCCACTGGAAACAGATTCTCCTCATCAAAGCCCTTCATGATTTTGAACACCTCTATTAAATGTCCCCTCAACATAAGAACATAAGACGTAGGAGCAGGAGTCGGCCATTTGGCCCCTCGAGCCTGCTCCGCCATTCAATAAGATCATGGCTGATCTGATCTTGGCCTCAACTCCACCTCCCTGCCCGCTCCCCATAACCCTCGACTCCCTTATCGTTCAAAAATCTGTCTATCTCCACCTTAAATATAGTCAATGAATTAACCTTCACTGCTCTAAGGAGAACAACCCCAGCTTCTCCAGTCTCTCCACATAACTGAAATCTTTCATCCCTGGTACCATTCTGGTAAATCTCCTCTGCACGCTCTCCAAGGCCTTCCTAAAGTGTGGTGCCCAGAGTAACGCACTCTGCATAGGCCGGGGCTCGAACCTGAGGGGCCTACCTGACGCATGTAACCTCTGTAACTTTCAGCAGCCCTACGACCCTCTGAGATCTCTGCGTTCTTCCAATTCTGGCCTCTTGCGCATCCCCGATATTGATCGCTCCACCAATGGCAGCCGCGCCTTCAACTCACTGGGCCCTAAGCTCTGTGATTCCTTCCCTAAATCTCTCCGCCTCTCTCTCCTCCTTTAAGAGGCTCCTTGAAACCTTCCTCTTTGCTCAAGCTTTTGGTGACCTGTCCTATTATCTTCTTATTGAAACGTATAACATTCTGACAGGGCTGGACAGACTGGATGCAGGGAGGATGTTTCCCCTGGCTGGGGGGGGGTCTAGAACGAGGGGTCACAGTCTCAGGATACGGGGTAGGACATTTAGGACTGAGATGAGGAGAAATTCCTTCACTCAGAGGGTGGTGAACCTGTGGAATTCTCTACCACAGAAGGCTGTGGAGGCCAAGTCACTGAATATATTTAAGAAGGAGATCAATAGATTTCTGGACACAAAAGGCATCAAGGGGTATGGGGAGAGAGTGGGAATATGGTATTGAGATAGAGGATCAGCCATGATATTGAATGGCGGAGCAGGCTCGAAGGGCCGAATGGCCGACTCCTGCTCCTATTTCTCTATGTTTCTATCTCCAGTTCACTTCAGCCCCATCTCCCAGCCACACCACCTCTACAACAACAACTTGCATTTATACAGCGCCTTTAACTTAGTAAAATGTCTCAAGGCGTTTCACAGGAGCGTTATCAGACAACATTCGACACTGAGCCAAAGGAGGAGACATTAGGACAGGTGACCAAAAGCTTGGTCAAAAAGAGATAGGTTCTAAAGAGCGTCTCAAAGGAGGAGAGAGAGCTGGTGAGGTTTAGAGAGGGAATTCCAGAGCTTAGGGCCCAGACGGCTGAAGGCACGGCCGCCAATGGTGGGGCAAAGGAAGTGGAGGATGGACATGGGCCCAGAATTGGAGGAGCGCAGAGATCTCGGAGGGTTGTAGGGCTGGAGGAGGTTACAGAGTTGGGGAGGAGCGAGGAGGCCATGGAAGGGTTTGAACACAAAGATGAGAATTTTAAATTGAGGCGTTGCCAGACTGGGAGCCAATGTAGGTCAGCGAGCACAGGGGGTGATGGGTGAACGGGACTTGGTGCCACAAAAGAGAAGGGCAAAGGTCATGGGAACCGCCTCATCCCCAAATCCCCCTCCAGGCCACACATCATCCTGACTTGGACGTATGTCACCGTCCCTTCACCGGGTCCCTGAGTTAATCCTGGAATTCCCTAGGTAGCACCACCATGGGGAGCACACGGACTACCGGGGTTCAAGGAGAAGGCTCACCACCACCAACTCAGGGCAACCGGGGAATGGGCAATAGACGCCGGCCTTGCCAGCGCCGCCCACCATCCCGAGAACACATTAAGAAGCAAAGGTGGTACCTCAGCCAAGGAGCCATCCTTCGCCTGGGCCTGGGCAACGGGGGGGTTGGCGGGCCATTCAACTATGGGAAGCATCACAGCCACACCCATTCTGTCCCCACACACACACACGTCGGGCCAGGAGGTCCAATACGTCGACAGAAGCACAGGTGCAAATCCAGGTGGGCTGAGAGTGCAAGTTTTTAAACAGCTTATTCTTCCTGGCTAAATTACTACTTTAAGAACAACGCTCTGATTGTTTATTAAAGGGTGGGGTCTGTTATTTTCTGTCTGGGGTGTTTTTCTGTCTTCTGTTCCGTCGTTCATTCCTGTTCAGTGAGTAATGCGGAAATCTCACCATGGCCAAGAAGGCGGGTGGGGGGGGGGCGGGGACGGGGACGGGGTGAGGGGGATGCGGCGGAGAGGGGAGGGGTGGCTGGGAGTGGCATTCACGGTGCGGTGGTGAGACACAAGCAGCAACAACAAGAACTTGCATTTATGTAGCGCCTTTAACGTAGTAAAACGTCCCAAGGCAGTTCACAGGAGCGATTATCAGGTACAAATTTGACACCGAGCCACATAAGAAACATAGAAACATAGGAGCAGGAGTCGGCCATTCGGCCCTTCGAGCCTGCTCCGCCATTCAATATGATCATGGCTGATCCTCTATCTCAATACCATATTCCCGCTCTCTCCCCATACCCCTTGATGCCTTTTGTGTCTAGAAATCTATCGATCTCCTTCTTAAATATATTCAATGACTTTGCCTCCACAGCCTTCTGTGGTAGAGAATTCCACAGGTTCACCACCCTCCGAGTGAAGAAATTTCTCCTCATCTCAGTCCTAAATGTCCTACCCCGTACCCTGAGACTGTGACCCCTCGTTCTAGGCCCCCCAGCCAGGGGAAACATCCTCCCTGCATCCAGTCTGCCTAGCCCTGTCAGAATTTTATACGTTTCCACGAGATTCCCTCTCATTCTTCTAAACTCTAGCGAATACAGGCCTCGTCGACCCAATCTCTCCTCATACGACAGTCCTGCCATCGTCTGCGGAACTGTGCCTCAGCAAGGTCCATGCATTCAGGAGAGAAGGGGACTAAAAGAAATTTCAGTCAGGTCCTGCGCCGATCCTTAGGTTCATTTGTAAACATCTAGGAATCTCGGCCTTGTCTCGGTGACCTTGATAAGATAGGTTGCAGACTCTAAGGAGGTGCCATCTGTCCATCATAGCTCTGGACCACACAGCGTGGCATGACAAATAAAAGTTTACAAGCCACCCGCCTGTTTAATTTATTGTCTCCTCGTGGAACGGTGCCTCGGTCTTACTGGCTATGTAATTAGAGTGCAGTACGGCTCAGTCTGGATGTGTAGGTCGGGGAGGGGCGCTACCTCAGCATGTTCTGTTCACAACCTCCCCAGCCCTGCCTTAAGGTTCCTCATTGCCTCCACTGTGTGTAAGATGCCTGTTGACATACCAAAAAAAGCAAGAAGCAAGAGTCAACGCAGAGCTTGTCTGTGCGGCTTTGGCGCCCGCCCAACTTCTGCAGGTTAAGGCAGGGCGGGCACCCCCCAGACAATAATTCCACGGTTCTCCCTTGCACAATTGGGGTCCGGGATCAAACGGACCCTGGACTGTTGTGGAGGAAGGCAGAGGTAATCTCTTAAATAACAACAGAAAACGCTGGAAAAGCTCAGCAGGCCAGGCAACATCCATGGAGAGAGAAACAGAGTCAATGTTTCAGGTCGAAACCCTTCGTCAGAACTGAGAAAAAAAAGGCAGAAAATGAAACAGACCCATTTCCCAGCCCCCAAACTGCCTTTTAATCTGTTTCATTTTCTGCCTTTTTTTTCTCAGTTCTGACGAAGGGTCTTCGACCTGAAACGTTGGCCCCGATTTTCTGCCAGCCGTCGGGCGGCTTTTCAGGCGGCCGGGGGCCGAAAATCGCCGAAAAAGGGGGTCGCGACCCCACACGCCTGATTCCCCGCCCCGTCCGACTTTCGGACCGCCGTTTCTCCGTGACCCACTTCAGTCCTGCCCGCTGCTGGCGGGACTGGCCGTCGGAACACTAATGCGCAATTATTACCTTGTGTAAGTCGATTTTCAGGGGCCGTTGCGATTTTGGGGCTTTCCACACATCAAACACGCCTGCGGGGAACCCCGCTGATGAAACCTGGCATGAAGCTTGCCGGCTTGCTTGCTGTCAGCTGTAGGTCATTCGGAAAAGCTGCGATTTAAAGGGACAGCATTTGTATGGTGAAGGACCTTGTTGCTGCAGGCTTGGGGCTACTTCCTCAAGGCTTAGGCACAGCTGTGGAAGGTTGGAGCCTCACACACTTCTCCAATGTGATCTCCTGGGAAGCCCCTCTCGCCACCCTCACTCAGCGCTTCCTCAGCGGAGGCATCTACGAGAGGCATGGGACGGCTTTTTTTCCTTCCCTCCTTGCCATTAGAGGATCTCCAGCAGCAGAGGCGGCAGCAGCAGAACCAGGAACAGCAGGATGAGCACCAGGAGCACCAGGCTGCTGCTCACTCACCTGAAGTTGCACAGGCCAGAAGGGGCCAGCACTTGGAAGTGGCTTGAGAGCACCTTGTTGTGCTTTAGGGGGCCAGTGGGGACCCGTTTCTGCACTGCCAGTCCTACTCAAAAGGACTTCCATGAAGGTCTGGTTTCTCTGTTCAATAGATGGTCAACGCTGCTCAAGAGACGTCATTCTCTTATGAGCACTCACCATGTTTTCCGTACCCTGGCGAGTTATCTCCTCCATGGAGGTTGCCAACCTTTCCATGGTGATGCGTTCATGCGCCAATGACTCCACAAAGGCTCTGCTCATGGTCGCTATGGACTCCTCCATTCGCTCCACACTCGCAGCAACCCTGGAGACAAAACCTGCCAGAGACTCCTGCATCTGTGCATGGAGATCCATCACCTATCACCTCTTTTGCGGATGGACCCAGAGGCAGAGGGTCGACATGCAGCGCAGCTGAGCTGAGCTGGCAGAGTCCTGCGCCCTCCGACGAGGACTCTCCACTGCTGTCCCTGTCTCCAGAATCTGCTGAGGCTCACTTGTGAGCTGTGATACACCAGGTGGCAACACTACTCTATGTCCCGAAGGTCCCCCCGAAGAGTGTCTGCGCTGGTGCTGGGTGCGCTTACTTCTGCTGACACTACGCCCTCAGAGGCTGGAGCTTCCTCTGAGGAGTCTGGCTGCACAGCCTCTTCCTCCTCCACAGTGGGGACGGGGGCTCTGGATGGTCCTGTGGGGGAGTAGAGGAAGGAGTTACAGATGTGATGCCAAGGTGACATGCACATTCGAGTCGGCATCTGCTGACACCTGCATCCATGCAGCCTTGGTCTCAGTGGGAGGCCTCTTCCTGCCTGACCTAGGGAAGAGGACCTCCCTGTGGGCCCTAACCCCATCCAATAATGCCTGCAGTGAAGCCTCGTCGAATTTGGAGGCAGCTCGGGGTCTGGCACTGGCCACAGCTGCTGCAGGCTCCTCTGCCATCCTGTATGGTTCGTTTGGAAGCCAACAGAGGAAGCAATGCTTGCTGTGGACCTTGAAAGCACCACGAATGATGACATCATAATGTGGGGCTTTCTGACTAGAAATGGACAATTAGCAAGGCTGCTCACACGCTGGAACTTAATTGGCCACTTGAGGGAAAATTGCGTGGAGCTGGCTGACACATTTTTTTGTGTGTCAGAACCCCACATTCGGGGGAATCCGACCATTTCCCACACAAGCCACAAAATCGGGCCCGTTGACTCTGTTTCTCTCTCCACGGATGTTGCCTCGCCTGCTGAGTTTTTCCAGCGTTTTCTGTTGTTATTTCGGATTTCCAGCATCCGCAGTATTTTGCTGTCGTAGAGGTAATCTCTTTCCTGGTAGTGTCGAGATCGGAATGGCGCCCCCGCATTTTACTCAGGGACCTGTTTACAACAGAGAGCTTGTCGGTCCCGACTTTCTCCGCTCCTCTCCTCAATGCCTAGCATGGAGTATGGTGCAACAGCAGCATGTATTCCTACAGCACCTTAAAAGTGGCAAAACGTCCCGTGGCGCTTCTCAGGAGCGTTAGCGGGTAACAACCGAACACCGAACCGCATAAGGAAATATTAGGGCAGGTGACCAAAAACACTTGATCAAAGAGGTCGGTTTTAAGGAGGAGAGAGAGGCGGAGAGGTTTAGGGAGGGAATTCCAGAGCTCAGGGCCCAGGCAGCTGAAGGCACGGCCGCCGATGGCGGAGCAATGGAAATCGGGGATGCGCAAGAGGCCAGAATTGGAGGAGCGCAGAGATCTCGGGGGAGTTGTGGGGCTGGAGGAGATTACAGAGACAGGGAGGGGGGCGAGGGATTCGAACACAAAGATGAGAATTTTAAAATTGAGGCGTTGCTGGACCGAGAGCCAATGTAGGTCAGCGAGCACAGGGGGTGATGGGTGAACGGGACTTGGTGCGAGTTAGGATTCGGGCAGCCGAGTTTTGGATGAGCTCAATTTTACACCTTTAACATAGTAAAACTTCCCAAGGCACCTCACAGGTGCTGCCTCATATGTGAGCCCAGAGAGTGATGGGTGGCAGGCTATGTACCACAGGGAGGATCACAGATGAGTCCCTTTGCTCTCTTCTCCGGCCTTCCACATGCATGCACCTCGCAGCAGGAGTCACGGGATAATGATTCAAGGGCACGTACGCTGACTGATTTTTCATTCTCCCCATAGATACTGAGCCACGTTATAACGCTGTGGCTCGGTGGGCTGCACTCTCACCTCTGAGTCAGAAGGTCGTGGGTTCAAGTCCCGCTCCAGAGACTTGAGCACATAATCCAGGCTGACGCTCCCAGTGCAGTGCTGAGGGAGTGCTGCACTGTCGGGGGTGCCGTCTTTCAGATGAGATGTTAAACCGAGGCCCCGTCTGCTCTCTCAGGTGGACGTAAAAGATGCCATGGCCACTATTTTGAAGAAGAGCAGGGGGGGAGTTCTCCCCGGTGTCCTGGGCCAATATTTATCCCTCAACCAACATCACTAGAAAACAGATTATCGAGTCATTATCACATTGCTGTTTGTGGGAGCTTGCTGTGCACAAATTGGCTGCCGCATTTCCTACATTTCAACAGCGACTACACTTCAAGAAGTATTTCAATGGCTGTAAAGCGCTTTGGGACATCCTGAGGTTGTGGAAGATGCTACAGAAATGCGAGTTCTTTCTTGTCCAGTTGAGATCATTTCCCTCAGCACACACAAAGCTGTAACACCCTGTGGGATCGGATCAGATCCGTGATGCAACCCATGGTTAAATAAAGTTTAGAAGAATGAGAGGTGATCTCATTGAAACGTTTTAAATTCTTAAAGGGGAGTGACAGGGCAGATGCAGGGAGGCTGTTCCCCCTGGCTGGGGGAGTCTAGAACCAGGGGTCACAGTCGCAGAATAAGGGGGCGGCCATTTAGGACTGAGATGAGGAGAAATTTCTTCACTCAGAGGGTGGTGAATTTTTGGAATTCTCTACCCCAGAGGTCTCAGTATATTCAAGGCTGAGAGAGTTAGATTTTTGGACTCTCGGGGAATCAAGGGATTTGTGGATCGGGCAGGAAAGTGGAGTTGAGGTCGAAGATCAGCCATGATCTTATTGAATGGCGGAGCAGGCTCGAGGGGCCGAATGGCCGACTCCTGCTCCTAATTCCTTATGTCCTTATTCTGCCAGCGTTAACTGTAGAAACATAGAAACATAGTAGATAGGAGCAGGAGTAGGCCATTCGGCCCCTCGAGCCTGCTCCGCCATTCAATGCGATCATGGCTGATCATCCAAACTCAGTACCCTGTCCCTGCCGTCTCCCCATACCCCTTGATCCCTTTAGCCTTAAGAAATATATCTAACTCCTTCTTGAATAAATTTGATGAATTGGCCTCCACCGCCCTCTGTGGTAAAGAATTCCACAGGTTCACCACTCTCTGGGTGAAGAAATTCCTCCTAATTTCTGTCCTAAATGGCTTACCCCTTATCCTTAGACTGTGACCCCTGCTTCTGGACTCCCCCGCCATCGGGAACATCCTTCCTGCATCTAGTCTGTCTAGTCCTGTTAAAATGTTATACATTTCAATGAGATCCCCTCTCATTCTTCTAAACTCCTGCGAGTATAAGCCCAACTGTGCAGCCTCACACGTAGAAGCTGGGCTGTTGGGTAGGGTACTGGAGGGTAACCATCGACCATGCAACCGTACCCCAGCAAGGCCCAACGCCTTCAGGATAGGAAGGAAAGAAAATGAAAATTTGAAGAAAAAAGTTTTGAAAAGTGAAGCGATTGGGAGATTAGTCCGTGAGTGACACCTTCAGGTCAGCAAGGGCACTTCAGAGAGGAGGGGCCGTGGGGTGAGTGGGTGACAGAGTCTGACTGTAGTCAGTGCCTGCCCTCTGCTGGTGCGACTAATAACAGCAAGTCACACTTATAAAGGGGGTTGTTGGCGTATAAAAGGGGTTGGAGTATAAAAGCAGGGAAGCCTTGCTACAACTGTACAGGGTATTGGTGAGGCCACACCTGGAGTACTGCGTACAGTTTTGGTCTCCTTATTTAAGGAAGGATATACTTGCATTGGAGGCAGTTCAGAGAAGGTTTACGAGGTTGATTCCTGAGATGAAAGGGTTGACTTATGAAGAAAAAGGTTGAGCAGGCTGGGCCTATACTCATTGGAGTTCAGAAGAATGAGAGGAGATCTTATTGAAACATACAAGATACTGAGGGGGCTCGACAAGGTAGATGCAGAGAGGATGTTTCCCCTCGTGGGGAAATCTAGAACGAGGGGGCATAGTTTCAGAATAAAGGGTCGCCCTTTTAAAACTGAGATGAGAAGGAATTTCTTCTCTCAGAGGGTCGTAAATCTGTGGAATTCTCTGCCCCAGAGAGCCGTGGAGGCTGGGTCATTAAATACATTTAAGGTGGAGATAGACAGATTTTTGCAAGATAAGGGAGTGAAGGGCTATGGGGAGCGGGCGGGGAAGTGGCTTTGAGTCCAAGATCAGCCATGATCTTATTGAATGGCGGAGCAGGCTCGAGGGGCCAAGTGGCTGATTCCTGCTCCTATTTCTTATGTTCTTATAAAAGCCAAACGCAAGAGCCAATGTGCACATAGCAAGATCCCACAAACAGTAACGAGATGATATAAAAACAGAAAATGCTGGAAATGCTCAGCAGGTCAGGCAGCATCTGTGAAGAGAGAAACAGAGTTAACGTTTCAGGTCGATGACCTTTCGTCAGAACTGGAAACAAGCAGGAAATGGAACAGATTTTTAAGCAAGTGTAGGGGCTGGGAAAGGGGGGAGGGGATGAAAGAACAAAAGGGAAGGCCTGTGATAGGATAGAAGGCAGGAGAGGTTAAGAGACATTGAGAGACATTAAGAGATATTCAAGGCGAGAGGAGGTGGTAATGGGACAGGTTAAGAAACAAAGGATGGCTCTAGATGAAGTGTAAATTGTGCTGGCAGAATGAAGGACAGCTGCCATGTGGGAGAGAACAGAACAAAAGTGTGGATAAACAATATATATATGTTATGATCTGAAATTGTTGAATTCTATGTTGAGTCCAGAGGGCTGTAAAGTGCCTAATCGGAAGATGAGGTGCTGTTCCTCGAGTTTACGCTGAGCTTCCGTGGAACAATGCAGGAGGCCGAGGACGGCGAGGTCTGAGTGGGAATGGGGCGGTGAATTAAAGTGACAGGCGACCGGAAGCTCGGGGTCCCCCTTACGGACTGAACGGAGGTGTTCCGCAAAGCGGTCACCCAATCTGCGTTTGGTCTCCCCAATGTAGAGGAGACCACATCGTGAGCAGCGAATACAGTATACTAGATTGCAAGAAGTACAAGTAAATCGCTGTTTCACCTGGAAGGGGTGTTTGGGGCCCTGGACAGTGGGAAGGGGGGAGGTATAAGGGCAGGTGTTGCATCTCCTGCGCTTGCACGGGAAGGTGCCGGGCGAAGGAGAAGGGGTGCTGGGGTCAGAGAGGGGACGGTCAGAGGGGATAGTGGTCCGTAGTTCCATTTCATCCTTCGCCTAATCCCCTCTCTGATCCTGAACGATCAGTCCTTAGCAAAGGCCTGAGCTTCATCCCCTTACGCCCCCACCTCAATGAATTTCGAGCTCGCCACCTTCGCCTTTGTGCCCACTTCTTTGGCCAGGAGTCTTCCCCCTGCACGGCTGATCCTTTCTCCCACTTTCAGAATTCTCGTTCTACCTGAACCCCTCCCTCTGGCCCCTTAACCTCGCTAGATCTTTTCATTGCAAACTGCCAGCGTGACATCGGTCATCTCCATTTCCCTGTTCCCCTCACTCACTCCAACCTACCTCCCTCTGAACTTGCAGCACTCCATTCTCTCAGATCCAACCCCAACATTGTCATTAAACCTGCTGACAAGGGTGGTGCTGTTGTTGTTTGGCGTACCGACCTCTACCTAGCGGAAGCTGAACACCAACTCTCTGACACCTCCTCCTACCTCCACCTGGACCATGACCCCACTACCAAACATCAAACCACCATTTCTAAGACTGTCACTGACCTCATCTCCTCTGGAGATCTTCCCCCCAAGGCCGCCAACCTCATAGTTCCCCAACCCCGCACAGCCCAATTCTACCTCCTTCCCAAGATCCACAAACAGGACTGCCCTGGTAGACCCATCGTTTCAGCCTGTTCTTGCCCCACGGAACTTATCTCTTCCTATCTCGACTCTATTTTTTCTCCCCTTGTCCAGTCTCTTCCCACCTATATGCGCGACTCTTCAGACGCCCTCCGTCACTTTAACAGTTTCCAGTTTCCTGGCCCCAACCGCTTCCTTTTCACCATGGACGTACAATCCCTCTACACCTCCATCCCCCACCAGGATGGCCTGAGGGCGCTCCGCTTCTCCCTTGAACAGAGGCCCAACCAGTCCCCATCCACCACCACCCTCCTCTGCCTGGCTGAACTTGTTCTCACATTGAACAACTTCTCCTTTGACTCCACTCACTTCCTCCAAATCAAAGGTGTGGCTATGGGTACCCGCATGGGTCCTAGCTATGCCTGCCTTTTCGTGGGATATGTGGAACACTCTTTGTTCCAGTCCTACTCAGGTCCTGTCCCTCACCTCTTTTTCCAGTACATTGATGACTGTACCGGTGCCGTTTCCTGCTCTCGCCCTGAACTAGATCATTTCATTCACTTTGCTTCCAATTTCCACCTTTCCCTCACCTTCATATGGTCCATCTCCGACTCTTCCCTTCCCTTCCTCAACTTCTCCGTCTCCATCTCTGGGGATAGGTTATTGACCAACATTCACTACAAGCCCACTGACTCCCACAGCTACCTGGACTACACTTCCTCCCACCCCGCCTCCTGGAAGGACTCTATTCCATTCTCCCACTTTTTCCGTCTCCGCCGCATCTGCTCTGAAAATGCCACCTTCCATACCAGTGCTTCCGACATGTCTTCCTTCTTCCGCAACTGAGGATTCCCCTCTACAGTGGTTGACATGACCCTTAACCGTGTCCGTTCTATCTCCCACACTTCTGCCCTCACCCCTGCCCCTCCCTCCCAGAGCCACGATAGAGTTCATAGAAACATAGAAACATAGAAGATAGGAGCAGGAGTAGGCCATTCAGCCCCTCGAGCCTGTTCTGGCACTTAATGAGATCATGGCTGATCATCCAAATTCAGTACCCTGTCCCTGCTTTCTCCCCATATCCCTTGATCTCTTTAGCCTTAAGAAATATATCCAACTCTTTCTTTAATATATTTAATGAATTGGCCTCTACTGCCTTCTGTGGTAGAGAATTCCACAGGTTCACCACTCTCTGGGTGAAGAAATTCCTCCTCATCTCTGCCCTAAATGGCTTACCCCTTATCCTTAGACTGTGACCCCTGGTTCTGGACTCCCCGACCATCGGGAACATCCTTCCTGCATCTAATCTGTCTAGTCCTGTTAGAATTTTATAAGTTTCAATGAGATCCCCTCTCATTCTTCTAAACTCTAGCGAATATAAGCCTAATCGACCCAATCTCTCCTCATACGTCATTCCTGCCATCCCAGGTATCAGTCTGGTGAATCTTCGCTGCACTCTCTTCATGACAAGAACATCCTTCCTCAGATAAGGTGACCAAAACTGCACACAATACTCAAGGTGTGGTCTCACCAAGGCCCTGTACAACATAGAAACATAGAAACATAGAAGATAGGAGCAGGAGTAGGCCATTCGGCCCTCTGAGCCTGCTCCGCCATTCAATGAGATCATGGCTGATCATCCAAATTCAGTACCCTGTCCCTGCCTTCTCCCCATATCCCTTGATCCCTTTAGCCTTAAGAAATATATCCAACTCTTTCTTGAAAATATTTAATGAACTGGCCTCCACCGCCCTCTGTGGCAGAGAATTCCACAGGTTCACCACTCTCTGGGTGAAGAAATTCCTCCTCATCTCAGTCCTAAATGGCTTACCCCTTATCCTTAGACTATGACCCCTGGTTCTGGACTCCCCGGCCATCAGAAACATCCTTCCTGCATCTAGTCTGTCCAGGCCTGACAGAATTTTATAGGTTTCGATGAGATCCCCTCTCAATCTTCTAAACTCCAGTGAGTATAAGCCCAATTGACACAATCTCTCCTCGTACGTCATTCCTGCCATCCCAGGTATCAGCCTGGTGAATCTTCGCTGCACTCCTTCCATGGCAAGAACGTCCTTCCTCAGGTAAGGCGACCAAAACTGCACACAATACTCAAGGTGCGGTCTCACCAAGGCCCTGTACAACTGTAGCAAGACATCCTTGTTCCTGTACTCGAACCCTCTTGCTACGAAGGCCAACATACCATTCGCCTTCTTAACCGCCTGCTGCACCTGCATGCTTACCTTCAACGACTGGTGCACAAGGACACCCAGGTCTCTTTGCACTTCCCCTTCTCCCAATCTATTGCCATTCAAATAATAATCTGCCTTCCTGTTTTTGCCACCAAAGTGGATAACCTCACATTTATCCACATTATATTGCATCTGCCATGTTTCTGTCCAATCACCCAACCTGTCCAAATCGTACTGGAGTTTCACGACATAGAAACATAGAAACATAGAAGATAGGAGCAGGAGTAGGCCATTCGGCCCTTCGAGCCTGCTCCGCCATTCAATGTGATCATGGCTGATCATCCAAATTCAGTACCCTGTCCCTGCCTTCTCCCCATATCCCTTGATCCCTTTAGCCTCAAGAAATATATCCAACTCTTTCTTTAATATATTTAATGAACTGGCCTCCACCGCCCTCTGTGGCAGAGAATTCCACAGGTTCACCACTCTCTGGGTGAAGAAATTCCTCCTCATTTCAGTCCTAAATGGCTTACCCCTTATCCTTAGACTATGACCCCTGGTTCTGGACTCCCCAGCCATCAGAAACATCCTTTCTGCATCTAGTCTGTCCAGACCTGACAGAATTTTATAGGTTTCGATGAGATCCCCTCTCAATCTTCTAAACTCCAGTGAGTATAAGCCCAATTGACACAATCTCTCCTCGTACGTCATTCCTGCCATCCCAGGTATCAGCCTGGTGAATCTTCGCTGCACTCCCTCCATGGCAAGAACGTCCTTCCTCAGGTAAGGTGACCAAAACTGCACACAATACTCAAGATGCGGTCTCACCAAGGCCCTGTACAACTGCAGCAAGACATCCTTGTTCTTGTACTTTAACCCTCTTGCTACGAAGGCCAACATACCATTTGCCTTCTTAACCGCCTGCTGCACCTGCATGCTTACCTTCAGCGACTGGTGCACAAGAAAACCCAGGTCTCTTTGCACTTCCCCTTCTCCCAATCTATTGCCATTCAAATAATAATCTGCCTTCCTGTTTTTGCCACCAAAGTGGATAACCTCACATTTATCCACATTATAGTGCATTTGCCATGTTTCTGCCCAACCACCCAACCTGTCCAAATCGTACTGGAGTTTCATGACATCCTCCTCACAGCATACCCTCCCACCCAGCTTTGTGTCGTCTGCAAATTTGGAGATATTACATCCAATTCCCTTGTCCAGATCATTAATATATATTGTGAACAGCTGGGGTCCTAGGACCGATCCTTGCGGTACCCCACTAGTCACTGCCTGCCACTCGGAAAACTACCCGCTTATTTCTCTACCACCTTTTTTGAATAGTGGGGTAACACTATCCTCCAATCCATGGGCACTGTTCCAGAGTCTATTGAGTTCTGGAAGATGACCAGCAATGCATCTACTATTTCTAGGGCCACTTCCTTAAGTACCCTGGGATGTAGATTATCAGGCCCTGGGGATTTATCGGCCTTCAGTCCCATCAATTTTCCTAACATCATTTCCCTACAAATACTGATATCTTTCAGTTCCACCCTTTCATCAGACCCTATGTTCCGCGGTATTTCTGGGAGGTTATTTATGTCCTCCTTTGTGAAGACAGAACCAAAATATGTATTTAGTTGGTCTGCCATTTCTTTGCTCCCCATTATAAATTCCCCCGATTCTGACTGCAAGGGACCTACGCTTGACTTCACCAATCTTTTCCTCTTTACATATCTATAAAAGCTTTTACAGTCAGTTTTTATGTTCCCTGCAAGCTTACTCTCATATTCTATTTTCCCTTTCTTAATTAATCCCTTTGTCCTCCTTTGTTGACCTGCAGCAAGACATCCTTGCACCTGTACTCGAATCCTCTCGCTATGAAGGCCAACATACCATTTGCCTTCTTAACCGCCTGCTGCACCTGCATGCTTACCTACAGCGACTGGTCCCTTGTCCTCACCTTTCACCCCACCAGCCTCCACATTCAACATATCATCCTCCGCCATTTCCGCCACCTCCAGCGTGATCCCACCACCAAACGCATCTTCCCCTCACCTCCCCTTTCAGCATTCCGTAGGGACCGCTCCCTCCGCGACACCCTAGTCCACTCCTCTATCGCCCCAACACCCCTTCCCCTTCGCCCGGCACCTTCCCGTGCAAGCACAGGAGATGCAACACCTGCCCTTATACCCCCCCACTTCCCACTGTCCAGGGCCCCAAACACCCCTTCCAGGTGAATCAGCGATTTACTTGTACTTCTTGCAATTTAGTATACTGTATTCACTGCTCACGATGTGGTCTCCTCTACATTGGGGAGACCAAACGCAGATTGGGTGACCGCTTTGTGGAACACCTCCGTTCAGTCCGTAAGGGTGACCCCGAGCTTCCGGTCGCCTGTCACTTTAATTCACCGCTCCATTCCCACTCAGACCTCACCGTCCTTGGCCTCTTGCGTTGTTCCACGGAAGCTCAGTGTAAGCTCGAGGAACAGCACCTCATCTTCCGATTAGACACTTTACAGCCTTCTGGACTCAACATAGAGTTCAACAATTTCAGATCATAACATATATATATTGTTTATCCACACTTTTGTTCTGTTCTCTCCCACATGGCAGCTGTCCTTCATTCTGCCAGCACAATTTACACTTCATCTAGAGCCATCCTTTGTTTCTTAACCTGTCCCATTACCATCTCCTCTCGCCTTGAATATCTCTTAATATCTCTCAATGTCTCTTAACCTCTCCTGCCTTCTATCCTATCACAGACCTTCCCTTTTGTTCTTTCATCCCCTCCCCCCTTTCCCAGCCCCTACACTTGCTTAAAAATCTGTTCCATTTCCTGCTTGTTTCCAGTTCTGACGAAAGGTCATCGACCTGAAACGTTAACTCTGTTTCTCTCTCCACAGATGCTGCCTGACCGGCTGAGTATCTCCAGCATTTTCTGTTTTTATTTCAGATTTCCAACGTCTGCAGTATTTTCTTTTTGTACTGTTGTAGTAACGAGATGATGTCTTGGTGATATACATTGAGGGATAAATCTGGCCAGCAGTGAGCAGACGGGGCCTCGGGTTAACGGGCCAGTAATTCCTGTCCCAACGCGTGAGTACGGTCGGGGTACTCACGCGTCTGGCCGGAGGAACTGCCGGTTTTCAGCATGCACAGCGCATGTGGGGAAAACCGGCATTTCCTGCCCTCTGCACGAAGGGGTTCAGAGGCAGAACGCGCGCGACTGCACAGGCAGCGCGTGCGCAGTAAAATTCCTTTTTTTTTTTCAAAGTTGCGCACGTGTAAAGGCCTCCGGTCTTTACGCGTGGAAAAACAAGACGTAAGTATTTAGTTTTTCAGGTAAATGGGCTTTTAGTACAATGTAGACATTTTTTTTCCACAGGTTTGTTATTTTTAAAGAATTTACAGGATGGTAAGTTTAGTTTTAGACCCTATTTTTAAAAAATTTATTTTTTTCAAAAAATTGATTAATTGTTTAAAACATTTTTAAAAACTTATTTATAGTTATTATGATCAGTGGGATGGTTTTTAAAATTTTATTTAAAGTTAAAGTAGTGTTTTGGCAGCCCATACTTTTCATGAGTTTGACAGCTCTTACTGTCAAACTCATGAATGAGTTTCCCCTCCCCTGATTGGCTGCACAGTGCTCACCTGATCCCAGCCGGCACATCGCACTAACTACACCGCTGGATCAGGTAAGCACATCGCGCCGACAGCTGAACCGGGCCAGTGACAGGAAATGCAAGCAGGCCCGGGCTTCAGATGTCGGCGCGCAGGGTGAGTGCAGATCGGGGGCTTGCACGCGCGGCAAGCTCCCGATCCTAATTTCAGGGCCATTGTCTCATCCGAAAGACGGCACCTCCGACAGTGCAGCACTCCCTCAGCACTGCACTGGGAGTGTCAGCCTGGATCTGTTCCTCTTCAAATAGTGCCAACTGGTCTTTTACATCAACCTGAACTGGCAGACAGGGCCTCGGTTTAATGTTTCATCCAAAGTTAGTAAGATCTTGCATTTCTGTAGCGCATTTCACAACCTCAAAATGTCCCAAGTCTACCCCAGAGGGCTGTGGAGGCTCAGTCGTTGAGTATATTCAAGACGGAGATCGATAGATTTTTGAATATTGAGGGAATCAAGGGATCTGGGGATAGTGCAGGAAAGTGGAGATGAGGTAGAAGATCAGCCATCATCTTATTGAATGGCGGAGCAGGCTCGAGGGGCCGAATGGCTGACTCCTGCTCCTAATTCTTATGTTCTTATGTTCAAAGTGCCTTACAGCCATTGAAGTACTTTTGAAGTGTAGTCATTCTGCGCTCCTGTGAAGCGCCTTGGGATGTTTTACTACATTAAAGGCGCTATATAAATGCAAATTGTTGTTGTATGAATGCAAGTTGTTGCCAATTTGCGCACAGCAAGGTTGCACCTCCGATTTTAATCGCTCCACCACTGGCGGCTGTGCCTTCAGCCGCCTGGGCCCTAAGCTCTGGAATTCCCTCTCTAAACCTCTCCGCCTCGCTCTCCTCCTTTAAGATGCCCCTGAAAACTTACCTTGTTACCTGTCCTAATATCTCCTTATGTCAGTTGCGAAGAGGATGTGAAGAGGCTTCAAGGGGATCTCGACAGGCTCAGTGAGTGGGCGAGAACATGGCAGATGGAATATAATGTGGATAAATGTGAAGTTACCCACTTTGGTAGAAAAAACAGAAAGGCAGGGTATTTCCTAAATGGTGAAAGATTGGGGAATGCAGATGCTCAAAGGGACCTGGGTGTTCTTGTACACGAGTCACTGAAAGTGAATGTGCAGGTGCAGCAGGCCATTAGGAAGGCAAATGGTATGCTGGCCATCATTACAAGAGGATTTGAGTACAGCAGTAAAGGGGCGCGCCCCGGAAAAATTAGCGCCCCTGCGCCGGAAATTGAGTGGTTGCGCCCCAAGAGGGAAGCGAGGCGCTACTGGAAGTGCCCCGCATCCCTCTTGGGATGCTGTGAGTTAATATTGCGGTGCTACATGCCGCAGCTGCACGCGCTGCGGCACGTCACGCTATATGGTATTGCAGGCCTTCCTCCCCTTCTTAAAGGGGAGGGGCTTTGCGCAGTGCAACCCGGGGCCCACCTGGGCCCCCGGGGATCATGAGTGCCGGCAAAAGAGCCCGGCACTCAAGAGAAGTGCCAGGCTCTTGGAGTGCAGCCGGCACTCCGCGGGGGGGGGGGGGGCGTTCAGGAGGCAGGGGACGGGAGCGCAGGCAGGTGGCCAGCAACAAAAATGGCCGCCCCGCACCTCGCCTTTAAATAGCGCCTCCCCGGCTCCAGGTAGGCCCCCCTGACCCCGTCGGACATAGTGTCCGGCGGTAAGTCAGGGGGCGCTCCCGAAGATCGCGGCCCGGGCGCGAGCGGGGTGCTGTGCACGGCAATGATATCATCGGCGGCGGCGCAGCACCGCGTTACCGCCGCCGCTAACCTCCCGCTGAATTTCGCAGGAGGCGTTGGCAGCGCCACGCCCGGGCGCTAGTTGCGTTGCGCTCCCCCATTAGCGCCCTCTTAAGGCGCTAACGGGAGGCGCAAAGCAACCCAATTTTTCCCCAAAGAAGTCTTACTCCAATTATACAAGGCCTTGGTGAGACCACAGCTGGAGTACTGTGTACAATTTTGGTCTCCTTACCTAAGGAAGGATATACTTGCCATAAGGGGAGTGCAACGAAGGTTCACGAGATTGATTCCTGGGATGGCGGGACTGTCGTATGAGAAGAGGTTGAGTAAACTAGGCCTGTATTCTCTTGAATTCAGAAGAATGAGAGGGGATCTCATTGAAGCATACAAAATTATTACAGGGCTTGATAGGATGGATGCTGAGGTTTCCCTTGGCTGGGGAGTCGAGAACCAGGGGCCACAGCCTCAGGATAAAGGGTAGGCCATTCAGGACTGAGATGAGAAGAAATTTCTTCACACAGAGGGTGGTGAATCTTTGGAATTCTCTACCCCAGAGGGCTGTGGAGGCTCAGTCATTGGGTATATTCAAAACAGAAGTCGATGGATTTCTGACTAGTAAGGGCATCAAGGGATATGGCGATAGGGCCGGTGAATGGAGTTGAGGCAGAAGATCAGCCATGATCTCATTGAATGGCGGAGCAGGCTCGAAGGGCCGAATGGCCGACTCCTGCTCCTATTTCTTATGTTCTTATGTGACTCGGTGTCAATTTTTGTTTGAAGCGCCTTGGGATGTTTTATTGTGTTAAAGGAGCTGTATAAATGCCAGCTGTTTTTACGCAGCGAGTTATTGCGTTTCCCACATTACGACAGTGACTCCACTTCAAAAGTATTTCATTGGCTGTAAAGCGCTTTGAGACGTCCGGTGGTCGTGAAAGGCGCTATAGAAATGCAAGTCTTTCTTTTTTCTTTATCTGAAATGCACTACCTTGAAAAGGTGGTGGAAGGAGATTCAATACTAACTTTCAAAAGGGAATTCGATAAATACTGGAAAAGAAATTTGCATGGCTATGGGGAATCTACGGGGGGAGAGGGGTCTAACTGGATGGATTTTTCAGAGCCGGCACAGAGATGATGGGCAGAATGGCCGCCTTCCTATGATTCTATGATTTTATAACATGAGTGAACAAAATGAATAGGAAGATAAAATAGGTTTAATTTTTCACAAAATGAATTTCTTATGGGTGAGCAATTCATGGAGAAGGAGTTGAGTGTGTAAAACTAGTGAGCTGTATCAAGAGGTGCTACTCTGAAGGCTCATTGGCTAAAGGCCCCAGCCAGTCCAACAGCCAATCACACAGACCACGGCAGTCTCAGGTCTGATCCCCTTGTTCTTCTTCAAATAGCTTCACAGGATCTTTTATATCTAACTGAACAGGCGTGACTGGGCCTCGGTTTAAAGTCTCATCCAAAAGACATGATTATTTTTTATTCATTTATGGGATGTGGGCGTCGCTGGCAAGGCCAGCATTTATTGCCCATCCCTAATCGCCCTTGACAAGGTGGTAGTGAGCCGCCTTCTTGAACCGCTGCAGTCCGTGTGGTGAAGGTGCTCCCACAGTGCTGTTAGGGAGGGAGTTCCAGGATTTTGATCCAGCGACGATGAAGGAACGGCCGATATATTTCCAAGTCAGGATGGTGTGTGACTTGGAGGGGAACTTGGAGGTGGTGGTGTTCCCCGTGCGCCTGCTGCCCTTGTCCTTCCAGGTGGAAGAGGTCGCGGGTTTGGGAGGTGCTGCCGAAGAAGCCTTGGCGAGTTGCTGCAGTGCATCTTGTAGATGGTACACACTGCAGCCACGGTGCGCCGGTGGTGGAGGGAGTGAATGTTTAAGGTGGTGGATGGGGTGCCAATCAAGCGGGCTGCTTTGTCCTGGATGGTGTCGAGCTTCTTGAGTGTTGTTGGAGCTGCACTCATCCAGGCAAGTGAAGAGTATTCCATCACACTCCTGACTTGTGCCTTGTAGATGGTGGAAAGGCTTTGGGGAGTCAGGAAACATAGAAACATAGAAGATAGGAGCAGGAGTAGGCCATTCAGCCCCTCGAGCCTGCTCCGCCATTCAATGAGATCATGGCTGATCCCTTTAGCCTTAAGAAATATATCTAACTCTTTCTTGAATATATTTAATGAATTGGCCTCAACTGCCTGCTGTGGTAGAGAATTCCACAGGTTCACCACTCTCTGGGTGAAGAAATTCCTCCTCATCTCAGTCCTAAATGGCTTACCCCTTATCCTTAGACTGTGACCCCTAGGTCTGGACTCCCTGACCATCGGGAACATCCTTCCTGCATCTAGTCTGTCTAGTCCTGTTAGAATTTTATAAGTTTCAATGAGATCCCCTCTCATTCTTTTAAACTCCAGCGAGTATAAGCCCAATCGACCGAATCTCTCTTTATACGTCATTCCTGCCATCCCAGGTATGAGTCTGGTGAACCTTCGCTGCACTCCCTCCATGGCAAGAACATCCTTCCTCAGATAAGGCGACCAAAACTGCACACAATACTCAAGGTGTGGTCTCACCAAGGCCCTGTACAACTGCAGCAAGACAGCCTTGCTCCTGTACTCGAATCCTCTCGCTATGAAGGCCAACATACCATTTGCCTTCTTAAACGCCTGCTGCACCTGCATGCTTACCTTCAGCGACTGGTGCACAAGGACATCCAGGTCTCGTTGCACCTCCCCTTCTCCCAATCTATTGCCATTCAGATAATAATCTGCCTTCCTGTTTTTGCCACCGAAGTGGATAACCTCGCATTTATCCACATTATACTGCATTTGCCATGCATCTGCCCAATCGCCCAACCTGTCCAAATCATACTGGAGTTTCTCGGCATCCTCCTCACAGCACACACGCCCACCCAGCTTTGTGTCATCTGCAAACTTGGCGGTATTACATCTAGTTCCCTCGTCTAGATCATTAACATATATTGTGAATAGCTGGGGTCCTAGGACCGATTCCTTTGGTACCCCACTAGTCACTGCCTGCCACTCGGAAAAAGACCCGTTTATTCCAACTCTTTGCTTCCTGTCTGCCAACCAGTTCTCTATCCAAGTCAGTACCTTACCCCCAATTCCATGTGCTTTAACTTTACACGCTAATCTCTTATGCGGGACTTTATCGAAAGCCTTCTGAAAGTCCAAATACACCACATCCACTGGTTCTCCCTTATCTATTTTACCAGTTACATCCTCAAAAAATTCCAGTAGATTAGTCAAGCACGATTTACCTTTTGTAAATCCATGTTGACTTTGTCCGATCCTGTCACTGTTTTCCAAGTGCTCTGCTATTACTGTACATCTTTTATAATGGACTCTAGCATTTTCCCCACTACCGATGTCAGGCTTACCGGTCTATGAGGGAAAAATTCAGTTGGTTGCGCCACCCGTTAGTGCCTTAAGAGGGCGCTAAGTGGGACGCAAACCAACTAGCGCCCGGGCGCGGCACTGCCCACGCCTCACGCAAAATTCAGCGGGAGGTTAGTGGTGGCGCTAACCGGTAGCGCCCTGCAGCGCTGCGCCGCTGGCGATGGCGCCGTTGGTGTGCGCAGCGCCCCACTCACGCCCTGGCCGCGATCTTCGGGAGCGCCCCCTGATTTACCGCTGGACGCTATGTCCGACCGGTTCAGGGGGGCCTAGCTGCGGCCGGGGAGGCGCAATTTAAAGGCGAGGTGAGGGGCGGCCATTTTTGTTGTTGGCCGCCTGCCAGCGCCTGCCTGTGCTCCCGTCCCCGGCCTCCTGACCCGCTCCCCCCCGCGGTGTGCCGGCTGCGCTCCAAGAGCCTGGCACTTCTCTTGGGTGCCGGGCTCTTTTGCCTGCACTCCTGATCCCCGGGGGCCCAGCTGGGCCCCAGGCTGCGCTGCACAAGACCCCTCCCCTTTAAGAAGGGAAGGAAGGCCTGCAATACCGCGGCGTGACGTGCCGCAGCGTGTGGCGCTGCGGCACGTAGCACCACGATATTCACTCGCAGCGCCCCAAGTGGGAGGCGGGGCGTTTCCAGTAGCGCCCCGCTTCCCTCTTGGGGCGCAACCACTCAATTTCTGGCGCGGGGATGCTAATTTTTCCGGGTACTACTTTTAGCGCCCCGGTGAAGTTTGCGCCTCAATTGGGGCGCTACTCAATTTTTAGCCCTATAATTCCCTGTTTTCTCTCTACCACCTTTTTTGAATAGTGGGGTAACATTAGCTACCCTCCAATCCATGGGAACTGTTCCAGAGTATATCGAATGTTGGAAGATGATCAGCAATACATCTACTATTTCTAGGTCCACTAGGATGTAGATTATCAGGCCCTAGGGATTTATCGGCCTTCAATCCCGTCAAATTCCCTAACACCATTTCTCTACAAATACTGATTTCACTCAGTTCCTCCCTTTCATTAGACCCTATGGCCTAGAAATTCAGTGGGCTGCGCCACCAGTTAGCGCCCAAAGAGGGCACTCAGTGGCTTTAGCGCCACTGGCCACGCCTCCCGCGATATTTAGCGGGGCGCTAATGGCGGCGTTCGCTTGTAGCGCTGCGCCGCCACCGATGACGTCATTGGTGTGCGCAGCTCCCCGCTCCCGCCCCGATCGCGATATTTGGTTGCGCCCGCCTCTGTAACGCCGGTCGCAAATCGCGACCGGTTCACAGGGCCTACCTGTGGCGGTAGTGGCGCAAATTAAGGTGGAGGTGCGGGGCGGCCATTTTTTTCCGGTGGCCGCCTGCCAGCACCTCCCCGGCCTCCTGATCCACCCCCCGGGCAGTGCCGGCTGTGTCCCAAAAGCCCGGCACTTCTCCTCGGTGTTGGGCTCTTTTGCTGGCACTCGCGATCGGTGATCACGCTGGTGCAGGCCCCTCCCCCTTAAGAAGGGGAGGAAGGCCTGCAGTACAGCAGCGCGCCGTGCCACAGCGTGTGGCGCTGTGACACGTAGCGCGGCGATATTCAGTTTGAGCGCCCCAAGCGGGACGCGGGGAGCCTCAAGCAGCGCCCCGAGTCCCTCTTGGGGCGCACCCACTGAATATCGGGAGGGCGCAAGCGGCTCTGGCCGGAGCGCAAATTCCGGCGCCCAGGCGAGCTTGGCGCCCCAAACGAGTTGCACCCCAATTGAGGCGCAAACTTCACCGGGGCGCTAAAAGTAGTGCCCCGGAAAAATTAGCGTCCCCGCGCCAGAAATTGAGTGGTTGCGCCCCAAGAGGGAAGTGGGGCGCTACTAGAAATGCCCCGCCTCCCACTTGGGGCGCTGCGAGTGAACATCATGGTGCTACGTGCCACAGCGCCACACGCTGCGGCACGTCACGCCGCGGTATTGCAGGCCTTCCTTCCCTTCTTAAAGGGGAGGGGTCTTGTGCAGCGCAGCCTGGGGCCCAGCTGGGCCCCCGGGATCAGGAGTGCAGGCAAAAGAGCCCGGCACCCAAGAGAAGTGCCAGGCTCTTGGAGCGCAGCCGGCACACCACGGGGGGGAGCGGGTCAGGAGGCCGGGGACGGGAGCACAGGCAGGCGCTGGCAGGCGGCCAACAACAAAAATGGCCGCCCCTCACCTCGCCTTTAAATTGCGCCTCCCCGGCCGCAGCTAGGCCCCACTGGACCGGTCGGACATAGCGTCCGGCGGTAAATCAGGGGGCGCTCCCGAAAATCGCAGCCGGGGCGTCAGCGGGGCGCTGCGCACACCAACGGCGTCATCGCCAGCGGCGCAGCGCTGCAGGGCGCTCCCAGTTAGCGCCACCACTAACCTCCCGCTGAATTTTGCGGGAGGCGTGGGCAGTGCCGCGCCCGGGCGCTAGTTGGTTTGCGTCCCACTTAACGCCCTCTTAAGGCGCTAACGGGTGGCGCAACCAACTGAATTTTTCCCCTCTCGACAGCTCTGGGAGGTGATGACGTCATGTCGCAGACCGGCCGGGCTGAGCTGAGAGGCGTGCGATTTACGTCATGACGTAGTTCTGGGGGACGGAGGTGGGGGAACGCGGCTTACGCAAGGACGTAAACTGGAGGTGGAGGGACGGCGGGTTACGTCATGCCGCCGGTCTGGAAAACGCGGCTGGGTAACGGGATGACGCAGCACGTCGGCTGCGGGGAGGGAGAGGCCGCGGCGTCCGCCATCTTGTCTGAGGGAAGCGAGAAACTCGCCGGCCTAGAGCCCGGGACTGTAACCCGCCCCGACACACCGAGCCTGGGACAGCAGCCCGCCCCGACACACCGAGACCGGGACAGTAGCCCGCCCCGACACACCGAGCCCGAGCCCGGGACAGCTCCGCACCAGACTCCCCC